>NC_073692.1:432024219-432324219 GCF_029784155.1 Uranotaenia lowii
ATACTTTAGCAAAAACTTCAATTTTTTCCTCTATTGATTTGAATAGAATCAATATTATATTTACTCAAGTTATGTCGTGAGACGGAATACTATGTAAATAATAAATAAATAAAATTTACTAAAATTTCAGAAAAAAAATCATAACAAGACACATTTTATGTTAGTTTCCACTCATTTAAAAAAGTATTGTCTATGTCTATGGGTGCTCAAGAGGATACGTTCTTTTCTGTATTTAAAGCTGCTCGAAACGTTTGGAACATTAAATTGTCTTTTTGTTGTTTAATTTATGTTTCAAATAAAGTGACTAGAATGAATTGGTACAACTTAAGCACTCCTGACCGACATGTTTGGATTCCATTCTTCGAGCATTGCAATGGTCAGTTTCCAGGAAACATTTTTCTCGGGTTCATCGACGAACACTGTTCGCAAGCTGGGCAAACGATAGAGACAGTTCAATCCTCGTTCTGTCACTGCCGTTCCCTTTAGATTGAGATGCTCCAAAGCAGGGAATCCCGAACCAGAAACACGATCCAGATACCAATCATCGAATCGTTTAACATTCTCAAACGAAAGGCTCTTCAAATTGCGAAGGCGTCGAATGTTTTCCAATCCATCGTAAAACAGATCTATGTTATCGCATTTGATTTGCTCCAGCACCCAGTTGGGATCGTAATGCCGTGGCAGATCGTAGTCATCTTCTTCGTCCATTTGAATCCAGTCTTTCTGACCTAAAAACCTGCAACAAAAACTCAAGTTAGCTGTTCAGAAAAAATAAAATAATTTTATGCCAATTACCTTACGGCACCTCCACGATGTACTACGAAATGTGCCGCAGCCAAATCATCCCCCAGACTAGCGTGGCGTTCCGGGATAAATTTTTGCATGTGTGCTTCAATGGTATCTTTTCGATTGGACCACCACTTTTTAATCGCCTTCGGGGAAACGTCGATCGGTTGTTGCATCCTTTCCAGCAGTTCAGAGTTCCGGTTATTAGAGGAAAATAGCTTGAATGCACTTTCAAAGGTTCCCGGCTGATCAGCGTACGGTGTTTTCCATTGAAGGCGTTTTTTGTCCTCCTCGATTTGCTCTTTTATGGCAGCCAATTTGGGATTTTTCAAATCATCTTTAACGCATTTACAGGAGGTGGTAAAAAGTGTCCTTCTGAAACACGATTGCCTATAAATTTGCAGCATTTTCGATCCGAAATTCACTTTTTTAAATCACAAAAATAAATAAACAGTTCCTGCGAAAATGATTCGAAATGACCCGATTTGCCGACCACATAAACATACCATGGTTTTAGCAGTGACAGCAAAACAGACCGCATCAGTGTTGCCAGTTTGAGGAGCAGACACTGTGAGAGAAATTATCTCTCAAATATGTTTTAGAAACACTCAAAATAATAGAGAGAGAGAGAAAATAATAGTTTCTCGCGTGAGCTTTCATTACGTCGAATGAAACAGAAACACCGAATCGAGAAAAACGCTTCTGAAATTTGCAGAGTGTTTTTCAAATCCTAATTTTATTCCTTCGCCGATAACCCTGCAAAAAATACGCAATATTCATGGAAACTAATAGTCTTAGATATTCCACATTATGAATTTAATTTTTTGCAATTTTTAGAGCTATTTTTTAATCATATTGGAACATACGACATATTCAAACATAAATCGTTCATACGTCTGAACACATTCGTCGTTTGGAGGGGAAATTTGTTTCATTCGTCTCTTTTCTTTCGTCCTTTGATTCGTTCAACTTGCACTTACGCCCAAATGTTTCTGATGCAAACTCTATGGGAAATTTTCAATTTTCTCGGCATAGTGGCTGTTTAATAAGTGAAATATCTAGTGTCGCGGTAAATTGGTGAGTAAATGCATAATGAAATGTGTGAATCGGGTGCGCCATCGGTCAAACCAGCTCGCTGCTGCTGATCAGCTTTCTGTTGCCGATCAGCTGGAGGGGAAATTTGTCTCATTCGTCCTTTGATTCGTTCAACTTGCACTTACGCCCAAATGTTTCTGAGGCAATTACCGGTATATTTTCAATTTTCTCGGCATAGTGAATCGGGTGATTGGGTGACTAACAGCCAGGCTGCTGCCGATCAGCCTGCTGCTGTTAGTTGTTATGTTTGCTGGTACTGCTGCTGTTCGGTTTCTTTTCCTTGCTGCACTATTTTACAGCGTTCGAAAGCCGGCTTGAGTATCGATTTAAGAACGCTTGAAAACAAGAATCTGAAATAATATTCATTGCCAGGTTGATATTCTGATAACCTCAACCTGTATACACTTGTTTGCTCATGGAATCCTGTTAATGTGGTCGCATTACCGTGGACGAGGCCACAAAAATAAAGTCGAGAATAGCAGTTAAATTTTCTTGTTAGGCAACATTTATCTCCCATTTTCCCAGTCCCAACAATATAATATTAATTTTGCGTGTACATGTTTGCTCACTTACGGCTTGCATTTGAATGCATTCTCCTGTTGCTGTCTGCCGCTCGCTGAATTCAACGTGGTTGCTAGCCCTTTGATGTGGCGGATGGATTTGACGCGCTGACCAGCGCATCCAGACATCTGAGCATCCAGCCACTGGAACCACCGGAAGCATATGGCAGTTGATTCTTCCCGCCGATGCAATTGCTACCTTTGGTGCTGTTGCAGCTGTAATGTTGCAGCTCAGGCTGCTGAACCGATGGCACGACTCTGTCACGCCGACCGACGTTTTCCCTGATTGAAACGATTGTTGCCAATCGCAGCCCATGCGCCTTACGCTTCCTGCAGTCGTCCTGGCCACCTGTTTCTGGACGCAGTCCACGCGGCTTTCGCCTCCTGCGGTTGTCGCCGACACTGAAACCAGCACGCAGTACACGCGGCTCTCGCCTCCTGCGGTGGTTGCTGATACCTTTAATAGCACGCAGTACACGCGGCTTTCGCCTCCTGCGATGGTTGCTGACACTAACACTAGCGCGAAGAACACGCGGCTTTCTCCTTCTGCGGTGATTGCTGAACCGAAACCGACACGCAGTGCACGCGGCTTTCGCCTCCTGCGGTGGTAATTGCCGAACTCAAAGTCAACACGCAGTACACGCGGCTTTCGCCTCCTGCGGTGGTTGCTTCCCTGACACTTGCTCGCAGTTCCCGCGGTTCTCTCCTCCTGCGGTGATTGCTGAACCGAAACCAACACGCAGTACACGCGGCTTTCGCCTCCTGCGGTGGTAATTGCTGAATCCGAACCCGACACGCAGTACACGCGGCTTTCGCCTCCTGCGGTGGCTGCTTCCCTGCGTCCCGTGAGCGGCGGCTGCCTCTGATCACGGCGCCCGATCCTACCGGATGTTGCCTGGGACCCTTGAGCACAGATGTGCTGCCAGAAGATGCACACCCCCTTGGAAACCTGACTCGGTTGCTGTTAGTAGAACTGGCAACCTTGGTACGGGATCGGACAAACGTCAACGCGTTGGCGCCGAAAAGGAATTGTCATTGTTAGAAAATTGATCGAAACTGCGACACGTTTTTTCCTGACCTGGCAGTTAGTTGGTTTTTAGTGAGTGGTTTTTGGAGAAAACCGTATGTATTGATTACTAGTTGTTCCGATCATTCTTTAATGTATTTTGTTATAGTAGGTGGAATCTATTTGGCTAGTTGCGCGTGATTTGAGTGCTCGCGGGTTTGTGAGTCGGAAGAGGTTAGGTGATAGAAATTCCTTACTGCGCAATTTGCCACTAAAATATTGTATTTCCTTTGATAGTTTGAGTGACCGTTCGGTTGTTCCGGTTAGGTGTACCGGGTTGAGCTCAATTAGAGCGGTAGGAAAGAAAAAGCGTAAGTACGCAAGTGTACTTTTTATTTACCCGAAGATAAATATGATTTTCGTCCATTAGCTTCAAATAGCCGGTGATATCCGACGGTTTAGGGTTGCCAGAGCTAGAGCTTAGGGTAAACGGCGAAACTTATTTGTAAGTTCATAAGAGATTGTTTACATTATCATCATTTAATAATAAATGTATTTACAGTCGAGTTCGTTCGCATACAACGTACTACGGAACAGTTTTTATTTCCCACAAATCTCGAAAATAAAGCTGCAACGAGCAACCTAAACCTGGAACCGATGATGGAAGGCCCTACCGGAGAGCTGTACAGCTGCGTGACATGTCGCCGCCCAGATTCAGCGCAGAGCATGGTCGCTTGTGACGAGTGTTCGCAATGGCAACATTATGGATGCGCCGGTGTTACGGCTACCATAGCCGATCGAAGCTGGCTCTGCTGCAGATGCGTAGCTAGTCACAACGCAGTTAATTTTACTCAAACCGGCAACATAAACTCGCCCGAAGCACGCACAACATTTGCTTCTGCTCGCGCGGTCGATCGTGATGATAATACCACCGGTCCAATTAGTGGGAGACAGGACGATCGAAATTTCGGAAGACTTCAATCGTCGTCTAATTCGAATGCCGGATCAGTCGTCTCAGTCAATGCTATTGCTCATCTTCGTTTGAGGCACCTGAAAGAGCAAAAGGATTTGGAAGATCAAAAAGCGGAACGGGATCGCGAGTTTCTTGCTAGAAAGCAGCAGCTAGAAGCAGAAATAGCTTTGGAAGAGCTCAATGAAGGATGTGATCGTAGCGTAGGAGGAAAAAGTCATCGAAGTATCGCCGGTTGGGTGGAACAACAATGCGGATTCGTGCATACTTCTACCCCAGTCCAGCAGAAACCCGAGACAGTGGCTCCAAGTGCGAACCCACATCCCGCCATCCAACAGCGAGAGGAGCGGCAAAGAATGCAAGCAATAATTCAATCAGGTCAACAGATTCAACCAAGCACTGCGCCAAAACAAGCAGAGATTCCAGTAAGAAATCCTCCCCCAGCTATAGCACCGGGCCCAAGGAGCAATTATCTTGATTCGAATCCACGTTTTCCGCCAGTGGCTCAGAATCCAGTTCCACCTGTACCAGTGAATCCGCTAACATTGCCACCGCCGAGCTCGTCGCAGTTCCCTGGATTTCCAGTGATGAATAACCCCTACGGGACGATGTATTTTCCAAATATTCCTGACATGCCGTCATCTGGTGCTGATTATCAGTTTGCGCACCCTCAGGGAGGAGTCTTTATCAACAACCCAGTCAGGCATCCGAACTTTGGTTTGAATGTACAGCCGTGTGCTTGGCAAGCATCCGAGCAGCACCCGCCTACAGTTCCACCAACAGTGTCAGCAGATTTGGGTAAAGGATTTCCTCATGCTACAGGTCGCATGATTACGCCACAGCAACTGGCGGCGCGTCAAGTTGTCTCTAGAGACCTCCCCAAGTTTTCCGGGGACCCACTCGAGTGGCCCATGTTCTTGAGTGCATTTGAATCGACAACGGCCATGTGTGGCATACAACCAGACGAGAACCTTGCTAGGCTACAGAAAAGTCTTGTTGGTAGCGCTCGCGAAAAGGTCCAGAATATTTTAATGCTGCCGGATGCAATTCCGGAAATTATTGACATCCTACGAGCCGAGTGTGGAAGGCCAGATCAAATTGTATATTGTCTGCTATCCAAGATCCGGAAAACCGTTCAGCCGTCTGTGGCGAAATTGGAGACGCTTGTGGCGTTCGGCAGGGAGGTACGCAACATGGTGACGTACATGCAGTCAGCTAAACTCAACACCCATTTGGACAATCCACTCTTGCTGGCAGAGCTGGTCGCTAAGCTTCCACCCGACTTGCAGCTACAATGGGGTATGAACTTAGCAGCTCTTCCAGAACCATCGCTTGGTGATTTCTGTGCGTTTGTGTCGGCTTATCGAACAGCGGCATGCAAGGTGAAATTGACGTCGGATGTTTGTCTGAATGATAAAGCCACAAAAGGTGTTGTGAGAAAGGAGAAGCCAGTTTATTTGAACGCACATTCCGCCTCCGTGTCCTCAGCGCCTGGACCACCAGCTTCGAAAGTTAATCCGGAGCTAAAGCCGTGCCTGATGTGCAAAAGTACAACGCACAGAGTCCGAACTTGTAAGCAGTTCGAAACGTTGCCGCTCGAAGAGAAGCTGAGTTTCATCAGTGAAATTGGAATGTGTAGGCGTTGCCTGGCGCCGCATGGAAGGTGGCCTTGCCGAAACAAGCAGCCTTGCGGGATCAATGGATGCCCTGAGCCCCACCATAAACTGCTACATCCAGGAAGTTGTTCGACTCTCAAGAGTCAAGGATCGGAATCTTCGGTATCGGTAACTGCCCATCATCAACACCAGCAAGGCACCACTTTCTTCAAAATACTTCCCGTGACTCTTCACGCGAACGGGAAGTCGGTGTCCACATTTGCTTTTCTGGATGACGGATCCGACCTGACGCTGGTCGAAGACGAACTTATCGACGAACTGGGCTTGGTGGGCGAAAGAATTCCGCTTTGCTTGCAGTGGACTAGTAACGTCACGAGAAGTGAGAGTAACTCTCGTAAGGTCGAGATAGGTATCTCAGGTGCATCGAACAATCGCATCCATCAGCTGGCGAACGTAAGAACCGTTGAGAGCTTGGAATTACCGAAGCAGAGCCTGGATTATGAGAGTCTCTCGAAGCAGTTCCCTCATCTGAGTAGACTCCCCATCAGCAGCTACCGGACGGCCGTGCCACGAATTCTTATCGGTGTCGACAATGCCCAGCTCAACTTAGCTTTGAAGAAGAGAGAAAGATCCGGAGGAGAACCTATTGCTGCTAAATTTCGCCTCGGATGGGCAATATTCGGTGGAAGACGAGCACCTGAGACGATAGGTAGTGCTTTCGTTCATGTCTGCGAGAGATCCAATAACCGCGAGCTCCATGAACCGGTCCAGCAGTATCTTGAATTCGAAAACCTGGCGATATCCGGATTGAATCCACCCGAATCCGACGAAGATCGACGGGCCAGAAGATTGCTCGAAAAGACGACAGTTCATATACCATCCGGAAAGTTCCAAACTGGATTGCTTTGGAAAAGCGATGAGCCGGTTTTTCCGAACAAATTTACCAAGGCAGTACGTCGACGCGGTTGTTTTGAAAAGCGCTTGCTGAAAGATCCCGAACTGAAAACTAATATTGACAAACAAATGAACGATTGTCTACACAAGAGGTACGTTCACAAAGCAACGTCAGACGAGCTCCGCAACAGTGACGACGGAAAGATTTGGCACCTGCCAATCAGCGCAGTGCGACATCCGAGCAAGTTAACAAAGGTGCGTGTATTCTGGGATGCTGCGGCTACGTATGGAGGAATCTTTCTGAGCTCCCAGCTTTTGAAAGGTCCGGATTTGGTGAAGCCCCTTCTATCTGTCCTCTGCCAATTCCGACAGAAACAGTATGCCATCGCTGGGGACATAAGGGAGATGTTCCAGTTGATTATTCGTCCGGCAGATAGAAACGCACAACGATATTTGTATCAGGAGAATTCAGAAGCTGCGCTCGACGTGTACATGGACGTCGCAACGTTCGGGGCAATGTGCTCCTCGTGTTCAGCACAGTTTGCTAAGAATGGAAACGCCCAGGAACATAAAGATCGTTATCCGGAAGCTGCTGAAACAATTGTTGACAACACAAATGTTGACGTTTTCTTTGCGAGCTGTGCCATTGAAGAGGCAACGAAACTGGCTTTGGAACTGAGTCTGGTCAACCGATCAGCTGGTTTTGAGATACCTCGTTGGCAGTCGCACTCCAAACACGTTCTGAAACGGGTTGGGGTGACTACTGGAGATAATTTTGTAGTCAACATGGAAAATTGCTCGCGGTGTGGTGGTCTACCCAACAGAATTGCTAACCTGCATCATCTTGTGCACCGCTTTAAGCGCTTCAAACGGGATCCTGTGGAATCTAGTGAGTCCTGTGGTGGTCTGAATCGTGATGATTGTGTGTCGGCGGAAACAGCCATTTGGCGGGCTGTACAGCGACAGGTGTTTGCAGGAGAAATTCAAGCGTTTAGAAGCAGTTCTGAGCCTTCACCGAAGCGGTGGAAGCGTATCGGCAAGGGAAGTGTCCTAGCGAAGCTATCATCGATGATCGATGAGTCCGGTGTTCTCCGGAAGGCGAGCAGAATCGACCACCTAGCGGCTCATTATTCGTTCGAAGTTCGAAATCCTGAGATAGTACCAAAAAATCATGATGTAACCACTTCTTTGATGCTGCGATTTTACCAAAGGTACGGTCATGCCACTTCCCAGACGGTACTGAACGAGATCAAGCTACGTTACTACATTCCCCGGATGAGAGCCAGTTCGGAGAAGGCATTCAAGACTCTCTCGCACCATCAAAGGCTAGACGATGAAGGACTGCGAACATTGCTCTCGGAAGCAGAATTGATAGTCAACTCCCATCTGCTGACGTTCGTGCCGCTGGAGGATCCCAAGAAAGAAGTGCTGACTCCAAATCATTTCCTTTGGCTAAGTTCCGGCGAGGACAGCAAACCACCAAGGGTACCAATCGACGATGCTACACCTCTTCGACCAAACTGGAAGGTTATTCAACACTTAACAAACCAGTTTTGGAAGCGCTGGGTGCAAGCTTACCTACCTACTATAGCCTGCAGGACGAAATGGTTCGCGGAAACGCGGCCGCTGAAGGTCGGCGATCTAGTGGTCATCGTAGACGAGTCCGTGCGCAACGGATGGCTCCGAGGTAAGGTGGTGAGGACTTATCCAGGACGAGACGGACAAGTTCACAAGGTCGACGTGGAGACTTGCGACGGATCTACTCTTCAAAGACCAGCGGTAAAGGTTGCTCTGTTGGACGTGCAGGAGGAGAGTAAAGTCGATTGACTACGACGTTACGGGTTGGGGTGTTAGTAGAACTGGCAACCTTGGTACGGGATCGGACAAACGTCAACGCGTTGGCGCCGAAAAGGAATTGTCATTGTTAGAAAATTGATCGAAACTGCGACACGTTTTTTCCTGACCTGGCAGTTAGTTGGTTTTTAGTGAGTGGTTTTTGGAGAAAACCGTATGTATTGATTACTAGTTGTTCCGATCATTCTTTAATGTATTTTGTTATAGTAGGTGGAATCTATTTGGCTAGTTGCGCGTGATTTGAGTGCTCGCGGGTTTGTGAGTCGGAAGAGGTTAGGTGATAGAAATTCCTTACTGCGCAATTTGCCACTAAAATATTGTATTTCCTTTGATAGTTTGAGTGACCGTTCGGTTGTTCCGGTTAGGTGTACCGGGTTGAGCTCAATTAGAGCGGTAGGAAAGAAAAAGCGTAAGTACGCAAGTGTACTTTTTATTTACCCGAAGATAAATATGATTTTCGTCCATTAGCTTCAAATAGCCGGTGATATCCGACGGTTTAGGGTTGCCAGAGCTAGAGCTTAGGGTAAACGGCGAAACTTATTTGTAAGTTCATAAGAGATTGTTTACATTATCATCATTTAATAATAAATGTATTTACAGTCGAGTTCGTTCGCATACAACGTACTACGGAACAGTTTTTATTTCCCACAGTTGCTGTTTTCCGGGATTTTGTTGCCACTAGAGTAGCACGACCGAAGCAGGTGATTGCTCCACTGGAATCGCGCCACTGGAATAGCGAAATGGAAGCGACCGGAATTGCAATCTGATCCGGCAAGACTTGACACCTCTGATGAACGACCACCTGGCAAGGTTAAACTCAAACGTAGGATGCGGCCCTCGTAGCTGTGCAGCTTGTTCCGGTGGGGATGTTTTGCAGCTGGGCTCGCCCGATGGATGGTGATTGGTGGATGGAAGGTTTGGTGGTAACGTGATGAATGCCGAAGATTTTGCCAAACCAGATTTGCAATACTATTGCCAAATGGTTTTGCTCGAGAAAAGGAAGTTTTTCCCAGGATTGTGGTGGTAAAAAAAGAAAGGGGTCCTAGCGATGAAAGCGTGTAATTAATATTCTCTTTTGTTTCTGCTTTACAATTCGAAGGGTACTCACGAAATTCGACCCCTTTTCCGATGATCTTCTCGTGAAGTTTGGCTTCGGCCCAGATGAGCACGTGGCTTTTCTGATTGGGGGGAGAAAAGAGGAATTACTTTCCTTCTTCTAATTCGCTTTCAGCTGACTTACTTGGCCCTTTTGTTATTGATGTTGGTTAGGCGATTCTCCGTTCGTCGTCCCTGAGTTGCTGGCCGTGAAGTTGTTACGAGGCCAGGTGTAGAAGCCGAATCGTCTTCTCTATTTACCCCTAGCGGAGCACACGCGTTTCCCTCTTGGGACGACAAATCGGCACACGGCCTCTGTGGCCACTTTAATTTTTACTTCCACGCACTCGATTACGAACGGCACGTCCACCGCTTATTCCACCGGAACTAGTAATGACGTTCTGTCATTTTTTCCTCCTTCACGCTGCCGCCAACTTTTCCGGATCAAAATAGCAAAACAATGCCCAGTCGGAAATTCCGTCCGAATATGGTCCGATTTCGTGAGATTTCGACTCGTCGAGCAGATACTTTCGATGATTGTTTTTCCAGTCAGGGATTTTTCTTGCTTGTCTGATGCACGCTAATATAATGTTGAGGAAGGATGGGTTCTTAATGAAAAAATGTTGCCAGATCGCTAGAATCGTATCAAATTAACAGATTTGTTGTTACGTAAATAATCAAATGCAACAATCCATAGCGAATGTGCTACGATTTTCTTCCTCTGCACATTCGCCGTTTGGAAGAAGGGACGTAAGCAACATTGAAATTGGCAATCAAGGTTTTGTTTCATTCGTCATTTTGAAAGTCTTAAATTTTATATATTAAAAGGGTTTAAATTGATTGTTTTATCAATCACATAGGTAGATAATGTTATAATGAGGCTTTTTTAGTGAATATCTAAGTTTTTCAAATTTTGTTTCATTCGACGTAATGAAAGCTCACGCGAGGTTTGACCTCCAGATGAGTAACTTGATTTTTTTTACACCAAGGTTATTATGTATCCCCCTTGTTTTACACCTGGCCAAGAACATTCTCACCTTACTTCAAGCGAAGGCTGCACGAAAGTAACAAATTTCACAAATTAAAAGATTTCATCAATCAATAACGGATAAAATCTTACTTTAAATTATTTTTATTAAATCAAAACCAAGAATTTAATAACATGATACCTTATTTAAAAGAAATATAAAAACTTATTATATGTTTTGTTATCGTGCTTAGTTTTAGTTACAAGTTTTACATTGCGTATGTGTAGTACGTTTTGTAGATTATCTAGAAAACGCATTGGTTTTATCAACTGATTCAATCACAAATGTTTTGAAATTAGAGACCAAGCTTTATACATCGTGATATTTTACTCATTATCGAACCTTACTGATGTGAGTAAATACAATCTTGTCAGAATTACGCAACCCAAAAATGTGTAGAAAAATACTCGCCGCTGAGTAGTTATTTTTTACCTTGTATAACAGTTTTTTGACATTCGTGTTAAGTTGAAGAAAATTTGGTGCGCTCGAAAAAAAGTTGTCGTTCGTGTCGTAAATGTCGGTTTTGTGAGCCCATTTTGCCAGTAAAAGGAGCAAATTTTGGCTCAATCGGTGATCTGATCTGTTCTCCACCAGTGGAAGTTGGAGAAAAGACAGAAACCCATCGGAAAATCGGTAAATATGCCTTCCTTTTGGGCTGGTGGAAGGGTGGAAAAATTTTGTATTCCTTCCGCTTCCACCTCCCCACTAACCTGGTCCAGAAATTCAATTCGATTTTTGTATATTTATCAGTTCCAACATGGCCGGTCGAAAAAAACCCGTTAAGCAATGTAAGGTAAACATTCAGGAGGATGTTCGCATTGCTATCCATTACATGATCGACAAGTTTGTGCAGGACGAGAAGCTGAATGAATTCGATTTTCCGGCATCCTTTACCCGGGAACAGAGGGCGTACATCCATGACTATGTCAAAAATAAATCCCTCAAATCGAAATCCCACGGGAAAGGTGAGTGAACTTGAATGATACAAGAAGTAAATAAGATATTTTTTTTCACATTCGTGTAATTTAGTGCCAAATAACGGGCATTGTTAGAATTCAATGCATCATTTAGATAGAATAATATTAAGAGTTATCATTGACACAATTTCAAAAAAACAGAAATTGAACAATTCATATTCACGGCATTAAATGTCCAAAATTGATAGAGAGTTTGTAATTATCCTTCCCGTATAGAATACGTTCTTTCAAATTTAAAAATGTTTCACGCGTTTTGTATTTCTTTTATTGAACTTGTCGAAATGGGTTTCAAAATAATTCTTATAATATTTTGACAGTTTTTTTTGTATAAGTCTCTTAATGCCTTAAGTTTTCACTCTTCACGTTTTCTTTATTGATATTTATCTATTAAGTTTGATTCCTTCAATTTCCAAATTTTTAACTTATCTAGTTAAAGTGTAATGCACAAATAAGTTTCAAACTTGTTGTTAAGTTATTCTACAACAGTCCTCACTGCTTTTCGAATATCGAAATAGAAGTCGTGTTGTGCTGTTTTCCATACATTTTTCAAAACTTTTTGGTTTTCGGTCAAACGCAAAAGTATGAAAATAAAATTGTGAAAATTTAAAAAATCGACAAACAGTTAAAAATATCGATAATCAAGTTTAAAATTCCTTGATAAAAAAAACAAGGGCTGGCTGCCTTAAAGTGGTCTCGATAACCTTAATTTGACTTAACGGGGTACTTGTGTACACGAAATACTTCGAATAAACTATAAATTCATGCTAAAAACATCTTCCTATTGTTCACTAGGTAACAAGCGCTACCTGACGATCTACAAATCGAACATATTATCACTGATTCACGACGATGCCAGTCTGGAAGTCAGCGACAACTCCCGGAAGCTGATCGAGATGCTTGTGATGAAGCAGGGAGGCTTTCAGAAAGATATTGTTGACTCGTTTTCCCGTCGCAAGCTTTATCCCAGCTTGACGGCCTACACCCTAAGTCTTGGATCAGCAAACAATCCCGTAAAACGCATTCCACCGCCACCAAATTCCACCATGCAGGTGTTGCATCACAGACAACAGCTTCCGATTGCGCCATACCGGGAGGCAATTCTCAACTGTCTCAACCAAAACCAGGTGTTGATTATTTCTGGCAGCACCGGTTCCGGCAAAACAACACAGATCCCTCAGTATATTTTGGAAGCGAGTGCTCTGAGAGGGGAACCATGCCACATCATTTGTACGCAACCCAGACGGTTGTCAGCCATAACGGTAGCCGATCGGGTCAGCTATGAACGAAATGAACACCTTGGTCAGACAGTTGGGTATCACATTCGTCTGGAAAGCAGGCTGAGTCCGATGACCAATTTGATCTTTTGCACGAACGGCATTCTGTTGCGTTGCCTAATGGGCAAGAATGCTAATAATACTCTTAGCGAGCTGACACACATTATAGTGGATGAGGTACACGAACGGGATCAGTATTCTGATTTTCTGTTGATTGCACTGCGGGAAAAAGTTCTTAAAAATACCAATATTAAAATAATACTTATGTCAGCCACCATCGAATCGAACACGTTCTCTCAATACTTCAATAACGCCCCATTGTTGGAAATTCCTGGACGATTGTTCCCAATCGAAAATCACTACCTGGAGGATGTTCTGTTTATGGTAGACAGTTACAATACCAAAATCAATGAGGTTAAACGAAAGTACAAAGCGGCACCGGTTGTAATCCAGCAGCTGCGAGCACCAGAAGTGGTCAATACTGCCAATATGGATGATGAAACTATACTGCTGATGAACGATATTCTCGAGTTGTGCTGGATTGAACATAATCCAGATGATTTTAATCATTTCTTTTACTTAGTTGAGGATGAAAACAATCCGATCAATTTTCAACACACCGAGACAAAGATGACGGCGCTGATGATTGCCGCCGCTAAAGGTTATACCAGTGTTGTCAAGCGTCTTCTTGATATGGGCGCGGATTCGTCCATCAAGGGAAAACACAACTTCACTGCTCTCGATTGGTCTGTAAGTATTAATGGATACAATGCGTGTTCGCAAATGCTAGAACAAGCCATGAGTTCTCAGCAACAACAGCAAAACCAACAAGTACAACATCAACAGATGATGCAATCTCCTCCGAAGCAGCTGTCCAAAATAATGGTGGAAATCTACCACAGTACGGTGAATGACGAACGGGTTGACCATCGGTTGATATTGGACACCATCATGTACATCTGCAATAATATGGGCCCGGGGGCTATCTTAGTTTTCCTCCTCGGCTACGACGACATTCTGGAACAGTATGATTTGCTGAGCAGTCAAAACTGTTCGAATCGGTTCAAAATATTTATGCTACACAGCAATATGCAAACTAACGACCAAAAGGGGGTATTTAAGCCTGTTCCACCCAACATGAGGAAGATTATCTTGTCTACTAATATTGCTGAAACGTCGATCACGATCGATGATGTTGTGTTCGTTATCGACACTGGCAAAGTGAAGCAGAAAAACTACGATTCGGTGACCTCCACTACGTCGCTAACGGCCACGTGGATTTCGCAGGCTTGTGCAACACAGCGGGCTGGACGGGCAGGTCGTACCAAACCCGGTGTTTGCTTTCGACTCTATACGAGGCAACGGTTCGAGTCAATGGATAAATTCACGTTGCCTGAAATTTTGCGGGTTCCGTTGACGGAAATTTGTCTACAGACATCAATTATCGCAAACGATACTTCGATATTGGATTTTCTAAGTAATGCCATTCAGGCACCGTCTACGATGAGCATCAAGCAGAGCATAAAATTACTGCAAAAGCTAGGGGCTCTTGATGACGACGAAAATCTCACCGAGCTAGGTTTGATTCTCGCAGATTTGCCGGTGGATGTGCGTTTAGGAAAGATTCTGCTATATGGCATCTTCCTGAAATGTATCGATCCGGTGCTGACCATTGTAAGTGCACTAAGTGTAAACGATCCTTTTATACTGCCAACGACTGCTGTGGACAAGGACCGGGCAGCTAAAATGAAGCGAGAAATGGCCGAGGATTCTTTCAGCGATTATCTTTGCTTATTGCGAGCGTATCAAAAATGGAATGAAGTAAGAATTTTTTGTGTTCGTTTAAACACTTTTCGAATAATCGCTTTTTAATTTCAGGTCAAACCTTCGATGAAAGAACGCCAGTTTTGCAGTCGGTATTTCCTTAACTCGGGCACGATGGACACTATCGCTGGTTTGAGAGGAAAGATACTGGGTCATTTGAGAGCATGTGGCATTGTCAAAAGTTACGGTGCGGGTAATATACAAGATTTGAATCACTATTCCGATTGTTGGGCGGTTGTGAAGGCTTGTTTCGTGGCTGGATTGTATCCCAACGTCTGTCGAGTAGATAAAGAGAATGCAACGATCAAAACTAGGATCGATAAGAAAATCAGTCCACATCCAAGTTCGGTCATCCGGGACAAATCCTTAAAGAAGAACAAGGAGAGTATTTTGCAGCTCCCATCGGAGTGGATTGTTTTTGAGGAGAAGACTAGAGCTGGATTCCATTGCTTGATCAAGTGCAATACGGTTGTGACTCCTTTGACGGTTGCTCTTTTCTCTGGACCATTGTTCCTGAATGAAGAAGAATCGCTGATTTCTTGCCGTGAGTTAGATGACTCAAAATCGGATTACGACGATAACGATAATACCGACAAGAGCAAGCTAATCATCGACGATTGGATCAATTTTGCGGTAGACAGTGATTTTGGTGAAACCTTCTTCCACTTCCGGCATAAGCTGAGTGGACTGTTTCTCAAGTTCATCAGTAATCCAAGGAGCTACCTGCCAAACTCTAACGATCTGTACCTGCTTAACACAGTGGTTCGGCTCCTCGAGGAAGAAGACCGCCATGCTGGGTTTGCCAGCCACAACAACATTGGGCAGAAACCGCGCCCTGTGATACAGGATCATTTGAACCTGAATAACGGACCGACGAATCCGTTTAATTTTGCGTCCAACGATTTCAAGCTGGCTCTTGGAGGATCAGGTTACCACAATAGTAACAACAACAATAGCAAAAAACGTCACAACAGCCAAAACTTTCCCAATGGCAGCAAGCAGCATCAGCACAGCAACAAACATACTAATAACAGTAGTCAAAATAACAATCAGAAAGCCGAACCCAAACAGAAGTTTTTTGTCCTGCACGCCGCATCTGCTGATGATATCCAACAGGCCAAACAGGACCCTTGCGGATGGTGCTTCTCGCCCTCGCTTCAACCGAAGTTAACGAAATTGCTAAAAGTATTCATCAGTGTCAATTTGGCCGTCCTGCAGAATTCTAATATTTTATTTTTATTTTGCAGAAGTCACCGAATCTTACCATAATTCTGTTTTTCCACATATCACTAAGCAAATGTTTCTCCGGTGCAGCTCGCTTGAGTTTGGTGGCCAATCAAACAAACTTAAATATCTTTTCTCAGAAAGTTGTATCTTTCGATACTTTAAGGTATGTTTATAAAACTTTCAAAATTGTTTTAAAACCCTAAATCTATTATTAATCTATTCACAGCACGTACGAAAAAAGTTTCATGCGAGGTCGCGTGCTAGCTGAATACCTCGATGGTGAAGAGCTATCTCCTCTATCGGGACGTGAATTGTTGGAATTTTTCAAGTAAACGTGGTTGATGTTCATGTTAAATCGAACACCGACATTTTCTGGTCGACATTCTTCAATGCAGACAATTTAGACAATTTTACAACGCATCTTAATTAGCGTCAAGGGAATTCGTAAACTTGTATCTTATTTTTCATTACTACCCACTATCAAAAATCACACAAACCACATTTGTATCCAAACACATACACCAAAAAAAAACATTTACTCGAACAAAACACATACACACACAGACACATATTTGAGCACATATTTTTGTCCAACAACACTTTTTAAAGAATTCAATAATACTTAAATCACAAATTCGAATGAGTACATTTTCACAATTATTTCAATTATCGAATTACCCTTTTAAAAGCAGGCACAACAAAGTGAAGAATTAGTTGAAGAGAAAACTGTTTGATAAATAAAACAAAACTGTATTCCAGTAATCAATCAACATGTTGTATAATACCAGATTCCCCTCCAAGATACTTTGTTCTTGACGATGCAATATATACTTAATATGTTGCAATTCTATATAGATTCGCAATATTTGCGTTGCGAATGTTTGAACAGTACATTTATTAGTAGAAGGTAAACATACTTAGCAGTAGAACAGAAAATTCAAAGCCAGACACAAAGACGAAGGACTTTGCAAAACTAAGTGGCAGTTGCTGTGGAAACATTGACAAAGAAAGAAAAAAGAACGATCAAATAAAAATGAAAATAATAGATGATAACAAACAAAAAATGCATCAGCGTACTATTTAATATAAAAAAAAACTTGAATAAATGAAACTGTAAACAGTGGAATAAAAACCTGAAAACTTTTAAAGTTATCAATGTGAGCAGATATCGCAAAATTTAAAACTCGACCGTATTTTCGCTGAACGAAAGAAATATCCCTGAGACAATGTTACTTGAGTTGAAGTTTAATGTTATCATTAAAAGCTTGCAGACAGTTTGTTCAAACATTTAAAAAGTAAAGAGATTTAAAATTTCAAAAATAGATTTGTTCGATTTTGAGCTTAAAAAATTCAATGCTTTTATCATTGATTGAAAGTTAATTTGGAATAAAATATTTTTTTTTAAATATTATTTCAATAGTTTTTATTACCTACGATTTACGTTTTAAACACATTTTTTTTTTAAAGTTAATATTATATTAAAGATTTATTGCGGTACGTTATCATCGGAAGCGCCTCTCGTTGGGCGTGCATGTCAAAATCAAAACAAACAAACTGATTGCGTAAACAACAGCTGCAATGAGGATAGTGAATATTTTCAGAAATATTTGTTAATCATGAGTAAAAGTGTGTTCACATTAGCAATTTTTAAACCTCATTTGTTGAAAAACCCCATCGCCTATCGTACGGCCGAAGGAATCATCGAATCATGCGGTATTCGGATAGTGCAGCGGAAACAGCTTCAGCTGACAGAATCACAAGCTCGGCAGTTCTACCAGGACCATGAGGGGAAGTTCTTCTACCGTCGGCTTATTTCGCTGATGACGAGGTAAGTTATGAAATTAATTTTTTTTCTTATAAATTACTGAAAGGTAATTAATTGTTGTTTTTTTCAATATTTAAGCGGACCCCTAGAGGTGTTGGTCCTGTCCGGTGAGAATGTTATAGCTCGGTGGCGAGAACTGATGGGCCCTACCAAAGTTTTCAAGGCTGTTTACTCGAACCCAGAGTGTGTTCGAAGTTTATGCGGGTTATCAGATACGCGAAACGCTAGCCACGGTTCAGGTAAGTTCGCAAACTGCTCTTATTAATTTTTAACAAAAGATCTAATACCGACCTTATAATTATCTAAAAACTTTAGAATCCCTCTAGCTTGGCACAAAAATATTTATTCAATCAATTCTTGAAGTGTAACATTGTTCTTCAGGACCGTAAATGAAAAAAATGATTCTGTTTCATTATGAAAATGGATAGAAACAAATGTATTTTGCAGAAGTAAAGGGGCAAACAATTGACTTGCAAGCTTTTTTCAGAGATACAAATGGCATACTCGAGCAAACGGCTTTGGTTTTTAACATATAGGGAGCTTTTAATATTTTCTTAATACCTTTTTTTTGTCAGACAAACTGATACCCGTGGGCAGCCAAGTGGGTCATGTCGAACTTCGAAAATCAACCATATACATTTTGTAGTTTCAACAAAAAAAAAGACCTGTGCAAAATTTAAGCTCAAACGGACTTGATTTAGGGGTGCCCCAAGCGCCCAAGTTATCGGTTTTTTTACACTTAAAAATCCTCGAAGGGGAGATCAAAGGAAATCGAAGAAATCAAAATATTATTTTTTTCATGCCAATGACTTAAAAATGCTTGAAATGTCGAGATTGTTAGAGGTGCTTTTTGATAAATAAGAACAACTGTTCTGATGAATGGTACAAAGTAGAATGATTTATTTTCTAATTATTTTGATGTACTCCATCACTCCTCCTCAGCACATGTTGGTTGGAGTCCCATCTTCCCTCGAAGTTATTCCAAACGGACCCGGTTCAACGGTTTCGTCAAGATGTCCACCAGCATCAGTTCTGTTGGGCAATACTCAAGAAAGATCACATTTCCTTCCGCCAAGTTGGTGGTACTTGGTTTCCGGACTTTTTTTCACTACTTCCGGTTACCAATTTGATGCAGCTCTGAAGGTCTTCCTTAATTCGAGTTGAACTTTTCACCTTGTAGAGTCGCTCGATGATAAGTGTTGTGATTATCTACATCAATAACAAATATTAGTTTAGGTAAAATCAAAGACGGCATTGGGAAAGAGGAGGGAAGAGACAGTTTTTAGGAGTGAAAACGTGAAAATTAGAAGCTGAGTAATTTGATAAAAGAATAAGCGTTTCCAAATCGGGAAATGTTTTAACTGAACCCTACACACCTGTTCCCCGACATCAAGAGGCAGTTTCCGCAACCACAGTAGTTCCTGGCAGCATTGAGCAAGGGATATGTATTCCGCTTCGGTTGAAGAAAGAGCCACGCGTGTTTGTTTCTTGGCTCCCCATAGAATGGTACCGTCACCCAGCCTGAATTGGTAATCTGAGTTGGATTTTCGGTCTTGCACCATGCTTGTCCAGTCTGCGTCGGCATATCCTTCTAATCCATCTGAGTCACCTCCCAGATGAAGCTTGAGTTCCACGGTTTCCTTGAGGTACTGCAGGGCTCACTTCCAAAAATCGATGCACAAATCCCGATGTCTGGTCGCGTGTTCACCGCTAGATACAGCAAACTTCCAACGAAGCTCTGATGTTGGTCGGAATTGGGAAGATCTTCCATCTCCTCCTTTTGTTTTCTGTAGCTGGGATCCATCGGGATCCGTGAACCTTTCGCATCGCTCAGGTTGAACCTCTCCAGCAGCTTCCCGATGTATGCCTTTTGACCCAGATCGAAACCTTCCCTTGATCGGACCACCTGGATACCAAGGAACTGCTTGCTATCTCCAAGCGACGTTAGCTGGAAATTCGTCTCCAAATAGTTTTGAAGACCTGTTGATACTCGGCTTCGCTGGATGTTGCGACCAACATACCGTCCACATATACGATGATGCAGCCCAGCTTCCCGTTTTGATCCCGAACATAGAGGCACGGATCCGCTTCCGACGGTTTGAATCCAGCTTTCCTCACAACATCGTCCAGCTTGAGGTTCCACATTCGTGCCGACTGCTTTAGACCTAAAGACTTTTAAGCAGATGGCACATCTCTCTCTTTGCAGCAGAGACACCAGGCGGGGGCTTCTTGTAGATGGTTTCATCTAAATCTCCGTTTAGATAGGCCGTCTTCACGTTCACGTGTTTCACCAGTCTTCCACAACGAGCAACAATGGTCATCAGTAAGCGTAATGTAGCTTGCTTAACTACCGTAGCAAAAAACTCATCGTAATCCAAGCTTTGGCGTTGATTGAAACCTTGTGCCACAAAACGAGCCTTGCAACGGATCGTCCTTCCGAATTCGTCTTCCTTTCTCTTGAAGATCCATCGACAACCAATGAACTTTTTTCCGGGAGGTAACGCGGCAAGTTCTCAGACACCGTTCTGATGTAGTGATTTGAGTTCGTCGGATATGGTTGTTTCCCAGAGTTCTCTGTTCGGACAACCCAAGGCTTCCTGATAGTTCTTGGAATCAGTCGATGATTATCTTGAGCGACCACAACTCCAAACCGCTTCGGTAGGATACCCTTTGTTGATCGTTCGGAACGTCGCTTTCTGCTGTTACAACTTTTTCAGTAGATTTGCGGTTCCTCCGCAAGATCGAGTGGCTTCATCTGAACGTCGAGTAGCTCCTCCGGAATTTGGCCATTCTCGTCAGCAAGTGGATCATCATCGACGCCATCAGTATAACCAAATCCTCGGAAATCGTTGTATTCATCAATGCGATGTTCTACGGTGCCAATCAGATTGAGGACCATCGGTGGCAGCTCTTGGACCTCGGTTTTTTTCAGATTTCAGCCTCTTCGAAGAAGCATCTTGTGGCGTATGGATCCGGTCATCTCTGTTGAAGACCACCTTTTTAGTTTTCCTGTTGATGAAACGCCATGCTTTGTCCTGCTGAGAGTAGCCAACAAATGTTAACTTCTTCGTTTTGGTCTCCAATTTTAATCTGATTTCTTTCGGTATCAACACAAAAGAATCAGTACCAAAAACTTGTAGATGTTCCACATCAGGCTTGCTTCCATGCCACAGTTCATATGGCGTCTCACGAATCGATTTTGTTGGTAACCTGTTCTGGAGATAATTGGCCGTGTTGATGGCCTCACCCCAGTAGCGGTACTCCATGTCAGCTTCCAGGAGCATACACCTCGCCATCTCGACCAGCGAACGATTCTTTCGCTCCGCGAAACCGTTCTGTTGAGGAGTGTATGCCGTTGTAAGCAGCTGAAGGATTCGCTTCTGAGGAACTTAGCCAACGCTCACCTTCTGTACTCGCCACCTTGATTGGACCTGATCATTTTCGGCGGCCGGCCAAATTGCGTCTTCATCTCCCAGACAAATATTGGACAGCTTCCAACGTTCCAGACTTATGCTAAGAAAATACAGAAGAATGTAGGGACTCTAATCGTATGTAAGAGTAAAGGCAGAAACACAATACAGCGTCGGTCGTCGCGTCACGTCAGCGGTCTCTTGACGCTAAATTGTGATGCAAAAATCGTCGGGTGCGTCGCGTCCGCGTTTTAGTACTTATCGACAGCGTTGACCGCTGACGTGACGCGACGACCGACGCTGTATTGTGTTTCTGCCTTAAGGAAGTACCGTCGTCCTGCAGGCGTCGCCGTCTTCATTTGACTATTTTTAGAAATGGTGAAACCGTCTTGATTGAAGAATACCTCGACTCCTTTCTGCACAAGCTTGCCAGGTTCATACGGAAATCAGGAACGTAGAGGATCTCGCCCAACGTCATAGTATTTTCGGTACCTTTGCCAACTCCTTCGACCACTGCTTGTTTGTCATCAGCAACCGTCACCGTCCTCGGAATTCTTCGGTACGATTCCATCTCTTGGAACAGATTCTTATCGTGCAAGCTTGCACCCGAATCGATGATCCAATTCCGGACACCTCGAACGGACCAGATTCACCGCAGAAGGAGCAAACAATGTCTTGATTGCCACAACTTTTGGTCTGCACCTTCAGGACCGATGGACCAATCGTAACAGCTTCAGGCCGTTTATGGACCTCGTTGATAATCCTGTCATTTACCAAAGCCAGTGTCAACTATTCAGCTATTCCATTCTCCAACGTCGTCGACAGGGCATCGAAGTTACTCAGTAGGCTATACGGAAAACCAAAATCACCTGGAGATCGTTCCAGCATTCGTTAACTTCTCAAAAAGGCCCTCGAACTCGAGTTAGTGCTCCTCGACGTCGTTACCTTCTTCATATTTCAGGTCGCAAATCTTCTTCAAGATGTGGACCTTGGAACTAAGGATCTTAGTTTCGTGTTGCCGCTTGAGGTTCTCCTATACATCCTTCGCCGTGGTAGTATTCCGGATGTGCCCGTGTTGGCTGCGGCTCAGCAGCAACCCAATCTCCGCCCGTGCTCAGAGCAACATTTCGATTGTCGGCAGCAGCTTCCGGTTTCACCCCTGGCGAAATGTACCTCCAGAGACCTTCCCTCACCAGCAGGAACTCGACCTCCAACTTCTAGGAGTCGTCGTTATCATTAGTGAGCTTCGCTATTCCACTTCTTTCCATTTCAACTTCCTTCAAAGCGCAAACCCATAACCTGTTAGAGGTCCTTTTTGATAAATAATAACAACTGTTCTGTTGAATGGTACAAAGTAGAATGATTAATTTTCTAATTCTAATTTTATACCTCCATCTGACGTGTGGTTTATTCAACCTCGGGAAAAACTGGTGGACTTTTGAATTAATAAACGAACACAATGACAGCAGTTAGGGCAAAACTCGTGGATAACTAGGTTGCCACTGCTAATAAACGAAAACACTAATAGATGTACACTGAGGTTTTTTTACGCGGTTTTTTTTACACGGTATTTTTACGCGACTTTTTTTAGGCGGATATTTGAATTAACGCGGTTTTTTTTACGCGGATTTTCGAATTAACACGTTTTTATTTACACGGATTTTGCAAATTAACACGGTTTTTGCGAGAAAATATTCGAAGACTTTTTCAAAGGAAAACACTTAGAATCTGTTTGTAGTTGAGACCTGTATGAGACCGGAGATCAGAGACACGAAACATGAGACCCGAGGCATGAGACCTGAGACTTGAGACCTGAAATATGAGACTCGAGATCTGAGACATGAGGCATGAGACATGAGACCTGAGACATGAGACATGAGTCGATCTGAATTCCACAATGTCAAATAAGCCTCACTATATTCCACTATTCTATTTATCTAATTGAGTTTAATATTATCTTAAAAAAATAAACGCTCTTTGTACGCAAATTTGTAAATAATCTTGGTTCTTACGCTTTTTTTTAAGTAACGTGGATTTTTTCTACGCGGTACGAAACACCCGCGTAAAAAAACCTCAGTGTACTCCAGTAGAGATCTGGTGTTATCTCGAAAAGTTCTCTAAAGTTGCACAGGCCAGTGAGATTTTTGGCCAAAATAAACAAATGATATTCGAGGGGTGGAGGACGGTTGTATGCAGCAAATAAGTCCACAATCCATTTTCCCTATCGTTTCTCCTTTTAACGTATTTTTCTACAGATGTGTACGTTCCCTTTTATTGGCTGATTTTTGAAGAGATTAAAATTTACAACAAAACCATGAAATGCGTGAACTTTAACGTAAGAAGGAAAATTTTCCTTTTTACATTAAAGTGCACATATTCGTTATAAAGATCGTAGAGATTCCGGTATTACTGTTTTTAATATGAAAAAAATTAAGTAGGTAGGTACTTTAAGTCAACTCTAAACAAAACTGGAATGCAACATTGTTAAAATTGCCTTAAAAAGGCTGATTCAAAACACCGACAAATAATCACCTCGCCTCTTTGTAATTTTGCCATAATACGACAAATTTAATTTTGTGCCTTTCCCTCTGTTCCAGATTCTGAATCCTCGTTCCACACGGAGGCGGCAATTTTCTTTCCAAATCAACACTTTGGCCAACAACCAAATTAGAGACACAAGGATGATTGGCGATAGCATTTCTGCTCCCGGCTTATTGGCGGTGATATTATGCATTTCGGATGGATGGATGATGGTTAGTTAAGTTTAGTTTTACCGGTAAGTATCAATTATGAGGAGGAACAACAACAAAACAACAATAATATAAACGGAAAGACGTTGTTGTGCAACATAGTCATTTACTTCCTCTGCCTTTGGTAGCAGCCAAGAAACGCTGAACGTTTGTTTTTAAGTATCACCTCCCTTAGGGTTATTTTTTATAACGTTGTCGTACACACGACATGACAATGTGTAATTTAACACTTTTTGCAATGTTCGATGCTGCCATTTAGCTGTGTGATTAATTTAGCCTCGCAATGGTTCCCCGAAATACGCTACGTGAGCTGAATGAATTTGTCACAATAAACTGCGATGTTCTCATTTTACAACTTTTACAAGCAACAATTTCTTTTAATTGATGACTGTATTAGTAAGTCGCAAATAAGGTAATAAGGAACATCTCAATCGTCGGTATTAAAGTATTCAAATTAACGTTGAGGCGAGCCATTTGTCATATTATTAATTCCAATGACCTACTCAAGAACCGTAGAGCAAACATGGACGTTGAAGTAGACCTCGAGTAGAACAATCCAAAAGTTTGAAAAAGCAGCTCGCGCGCGTGCTAATCCTGCCCTCCTCGTTTAGTAGGTAGGTAGTGGCGCGATTATTATAGCAACTCACTCGTCGAATAATCTGTGCGCACATGCGACGGACAAGTTGGGCTACCGTCTCTCGGAGATCCAAAGACCCCGCACGGCAAACTTGATAGACCCATCAGCAGCGCACATGTTTTAGCACACAGCCTATGGCCTATGGCTAGGCTCGCGCTCTCTACTCTCTAATAGTGGTAGGATGATAAATGCTGAATCGTTGCTGAACCAATGGCCGTCCGTCCATCGATTGACCCGTGCCCGATCAAGTTTTGGTGCGGCTTTGTTGGTTCGGTCGGTTTTCTCGCGTGCCTCCCATCAGCTAATGCCATAATATATTATATTGTACCACACTCACAGTGGACTGGACACACGCGCGGTCTGAACTGGCCCGGGCCCTCCTCTTCTTCTCCGGCCCACACTTGGTTGTGTTCGTTATCGCAGATCGACGGTGGCGCGGCGCGGCGCGGTGGCCATTTGGATGGAAGTGGCTCCCACCAATCTCGGGACACACCGTGCTTCGAAGCACAGCACAAGCCGTTCGGTCGAAATGTGGAGAGGTCTGTGCTCGTCTACAACAGAATTGCCTTTTTATGATTAGCGTTCGATTTCAGAAAACCGTTCAATTTAGTAAGTTTGATTTCTGATTGCAAATTCAATTCAACAACTTTAAAAAACGTATTTTTTAAACAAAAAAAAACAAAGAAATAAAAACTAAGAACTCCTTCCTTCGAATATCAATATGTACTTCCTTGATTCTGAAACTGAAAAAAAAATCGAAAGCAAATAAATAAAAAAAATTAAAACTAAAAATATTTATTAAAATCCTAAATAAAAAATCCAACATATTTAAAAATTATGATTTGACAAACTACAATAAAAAATAAAATCAATAAAAACCATAGAAAACATAAGCAAACCACAATAAAAAATAAAAACCATAAAAAACATAAGCAAACACAGAAATGAAATTAAACATCTAATAAAAGCAAAAATAAGAAAAAATCAGACATCAAAACAATTAAAAAAAAAAACGAGAAAGAAGAAAAACCGTTCATTAAGAAATCAAATTACAAATCAAACAAAATAATAAACATTTTGAATTCGACGAGATTTGAAGCTTAGTTAATGCGATTTATTAAGAAGAAGCAAAAAATAGAAGTTTAAATTCAGCCACAGTATTGGGGTAGGATCAATTTATGACTTCTACTAAATAATCAAAACACGAAAATTAAACATTAAAATTAAAAAAAAATTAAAACATGAAAACAACAATGAAATTGAATTAAAAACGGAAAAAACGAATAATAAAATAGGCTAATTTAAGTTAAAAAACAACGCTTAAATATCAAAATTAAAGCAAACAAACAGACAAAATTAAACACTAAAAATGAAAAAAAAGCTATAAAAAAAAATTTAACACTATAGAAAAAAGAAGAAATGAAGAAATAAAACAAAAGCAATGAGAAAATACAAAAAAAAGAAATGGAAAACTAAATAAAGAAATGAAAAACTAAAAAAAGAAATAAAAACTAAATAAAAGAATTGAAAAAAAAATAAAAAACTAAATAAAGAGATGAAAAAAAAAACTGAATAAGGAAATAAGAGAAAAGAAATGAAAAACTTAAAAAAAAGGAGTAAAATACTTTAAAAAAAGTGAAAAATAAAAAAAGCAATGAAACAATAAAAAAAAGGAATGAAAATTCAAAAAAAACCAAATAAAAAATTTCAGAAAAGGAAAAAATTAAAAATATAAATGTGAAAATAAAAAAAAGAATGAAAAAAATTAAAAATGAATTAAAAATGGAAAAATAAAAAATAATAATTGAAGGCAATGAAAAAAACAAAAATAAAAAAAGGAAATGAAAAAATAAAAAAAGAAATTTAAAAAAAGAAAGAATAAAGAAAAATTAAAATGGAAATAAAAATATTTAAAAATAAAAAAAGAAACAAAAATCAAAGTAAAAAGAATCATTATTTTTAAATGAAGAAAAAAAGAGAAATTTTTTAAAAGAATAAAAGGATTTAAAAAAAAAATAAATGAAAAAAATATGAAAAAATACAGAAATGTAAATAATGCGAAAGTAAAAAGAAACAAAAACAAAATAAATGAGAAAAATAATGAAAAAACACAAAAATAAATGAAAAAGTTTAAAAATAAATAAAAATAGAAATGTTTAAAAATATTTAAAATCAAAATATAAAAACATTAAAAAAAGAAAAAAAAAACAGAAAAATAGAAAAATTAAAGAAATGAAAAAAAAACAAGAAAAGAAATAAAAAAATGAAAAAAAACAAGAAAAGAAATAAAAAAATGAAAAAAAACACCAAAAATGTAAAAATAAATAAAAACACAAAAAAAAACAATTAAAAAAATAGGATACTAAAAAACAGAAATGAGATAGTAAAACAAAAATGGGATTATAAAATACAGAAATTGGATTATGAAAAAACAGAAATGAAAAATAGAAAAGAAATGAGAAAATAACTAACAAAAATCATAAAACATAAAAAAAAATAAAAAAAAATAAAAAAAATAGAAAAAAAAATAAAAAAAAAATAGAAAAAAAAATAAATAAACAAATAAAACAAAAAAAATATAAAAAAATATAAGAAACATATGTAACAAATATGTAATAAAAAAAGAAATGAAAAAAAAAACAATAATAAAAAAAAAAATGAGGAAAAATAATAAAAAAAATTTAAAATAATAATAAAAAAAAAAATAAAAAAAGAATTTAAAAAAAATAAAAAAAGAATTAAAAAAAAATTTAAAAAAAATAAAAAAAAATAAAAATAAAAGAAATATAAAAAAAAATTAAAAAATAAAAACA
The DNA here is from genome assembly GCF_029784155.1 of Uranotaenia lowii. Taxonomy (NCBI): domain Eukaryota; kingdom Metazoa; phylum Arthropoda; class Insecta; order Diptera; family Culicidae; genus Uranotaenia; species Uranotaenia lowii. The sequence continues at coordinate 432,051,861 of NC_073692.1, forward strand.
AAATATAGAAAAATTAAATAAAAAAAAAATATATAAAAAATTAAATAAAAAAACAAACGACAGAATTAAAAAAAAAAAAGAAATTATAAACATAATGAAAAACATAATAAAAAGAAAAACTAAAACAAAAAATGAAAAAAAAAACAAATGGAAAAATAAATAATTTGAAAAAAAAAATTAGAATGGAAATTCAAATGGAGAAAATAAATAAAAGAAATGAAAAAATAGAAACGAAACAAAAGAAATTAAAAACAATAAAAAGAAATCAAGAAAAAAGAAAAACGAAATTAAGAAAAAGAAGTTTTAAAATATGTAATAAAAAAAGAAATGAAAAAAAAACAATAATAAAAAAATAATGAGGAAAAATAATAAAAAAATTTAAAATAATAAAAAAAATAAAAATAAAAAAAAATAAAAAAAGAAATTAAAAAAAAAATAATTAAAGAAAGAAATAAAAAAAAAAGAAAAAAGCAATAGGAAAAGAGAAATTCAAAAAAATTAAAGAAAAATGTTAAAAAATAAAAAAGAAATGAAAAAAAAACGAATGAAACAAAACATAATTAAAGGAAATGAAAAAAAAAATTAAAAAAGAAATAAAAAATCATAATAAAAAATAAATGAGAAAAAATATAAAAAAGAAATGAAAAAATAAATAAAAAAGAAATGAAAAAAAGAAATGAAAAAAAAAATTAAAAAGAAATGAAAAAAAAATAAATATATGTTAAAAAAAAAGTGAAAAAGAAATAAATGAATAAAATTAAAAAAGAAGTTAAAAAAATTTTAAAATTGAAATAATTAAATAAAAAATAAAATAAAACAAATTAAAAAAAAGATTTAAAAAAAAAAATTAAAAAATATAAAAAAAATTAGAAAAAAAAAGAGAAAGTTGAAAAAGAAATAAAAAAGGAATGAAAAAAATAAGGAATTAAAAAAATTTAAAACATTTGAAAAAAATATGAATTTTTTTTCAAAAGAAATTAAAAAAAGGAATGAAGAAAAAATAAAAAAAGAAATAAAAAATGAAAAGATTACAAAAAAAAAAATGAAAAAAAGAAAACATAAAAAATAAAATGAAGAATAGAAAAAAGAAATGAATAAATTAATAAAAGAAATGAAAAAAAATGAAAAAAATAAATGAAAAATGAATAAAAAATATGAAAAAAAATTAAATGATTATAAAAGGAAATTAAAAAAATAAGAAATGAAAACGAAAGAAATGAGGAAAAAGAATTAGCAAACTAAATATGTTGAAAAATGAAATAAAAAAAAATAAAGAAAAAGTCGAAAAAATATAATGATAGAAATAAAAAAAAGGAATGAAAAATAGTTATAAAAAAAAATTGAAATGAAGAGTTTTTTTTGTTCCTCATGGGCCTACTACCTAGCAGTGGTAGATACAGATAGAATTGTAGCTCCCACCTCACAATAGTAGGCCTAGCGTGGTTCGCTCCACAAGAGGAAAACTTGCAGTGCGAACGAAGTTCGTAAGCCCAAATCGGCAAAGAAGATGTATGATATTTAATATGTTTAATATTTGATTCTGGTTTTGGAACCTTACATCTCACGTTGAAACTGGAAAATAGAATCCAGTTTCAACGTGACAATTTTCTGTCTTGCTTTATCACTGGCTCGAAATTTTTAACATAACAAAATTTAAATGTTCGATGAACTTCTTCTGATCACAGAAAAAGTATTCAAAATCAGAATTCAAATTCAGGACTCAAATTCAAACTCGTAGGAAAAAGCATCTGCCGGTGGCTAAGTAGGTACTTATGCCTCATTCGACACCAGGTGACGGTACAGAGTTGACGTCGCGATCGCGAACGCTCCCACGGTCGGAATGGACGAAAATACGCGACCTGATCAACCTTCCTCCAACCAACCTGCCCACCTACTTACCCGGGGCCTCGATCGAGCTCGCGCGGTGGCCACTCCACCTCTCGACTTGAGCTTGGTCCACCACAGCGATCGAAGCGGTTGGTGATGAGGCGATGTTATTGAGTCAAAAAGCATGCCAAACACGCTTCCAATATAAACGTATTCATAATAGCGTCTCGTTTCGCTTCGTTCGATGGTTCCCATCTCAGTTTGACTTCAGCCCGTGCCTCTCTTTGGGGACCCCGCGCATTTTGGCCGCTGCTGGTCGATCTGTTTGGGGCTCGTGGGATGTTTGGAGTTGTCCGGGTTTGGCTTGGCTGCTGCTGCGACGTGACACTCCAAAGCATGCGGTTGTTGGGGTGGGTTTGGAGGAGTCTTTTGGATTCTTTCGCCTCCGTTCGCTGTTCTCTTGGGGGATTTTTTTACTCTTTTCGTTGAAGCAATATGCCATCACAAAGAAAGGCGAGGCTTTGGCACGGGCTAGGTTTTTAATAACGTCAACAGCCAGTGTATTAGGCATTGATATGAAAATCTTGTTTCATTTATTGCAGGTAGGTAGGTTGGTTTTCTGCCTCAGTTTGGGTTCAGCAAATGTGACGAATCGTAGTTCTTTTGATTTAATATGTTTTTATAGCTTCATAATTTATTCTATTGAAATGTTAAATTATTTTTATATTCGGTTGAATTAAGTTGCCGTTTCACCTATCATACTAGCATAAAACCAGTTAATTTTCTATATTCGTGTCCGATGTGTTAAGATTAGACTAATTCGAACAAATTTAAATTTGATCAAAAATATGAAACAAGGAAAAATTGTACAGTGAAATGCAATTTAAAGGAATCTGTTTAAAAAAATGAATGTTTTGAATCAAAATTAGTTTTATTATATTTCAAAAATCTGATTTTCTCTGCGTGTAATGACATGACAACATGACAAAACAACTTAGTGACTATATGACAAAACGACACAAATGACCAAAATTACAAACATGAAATTATCAAATATCAAAAACGAAAAAAATTACAAAAATGACAAACAAACATGACATGACAAAATGACACAAAAATGACTCCGACGAAATTCAGATTATGAAGTAAAGAGAACATTATCGTAAGATTTGAATTACCGTCAAATGGGGCATCATGCAACAGCAGGGTTAGAAGCAACATTTGCATACCATAACACCTATTTATTTATTTATTTTTTTTAATTTTTGATTCTTATTGAAAATTAAAAAAATCGAGCTTGATCTTCAAATTTTTACATTTTTTTGATGCCTTAAAAAACTTTACCCAATATGACGTGTTTTTCGCACAGCTCAGGGAATTTAGCAAGAGGAAAAGCGAATGATTTTTCAGCTAGAACGGAGGAAATAAAAAACGCGTCTGACTTGCACAACGGTTAGATTTATTCTGATCCTTTTCAAATGGGCAGTGGTGCCAATAGATTTATAGCAAGGATATAATATTATGGAAACAGGGGTGTATTCAAGGGCACATTAAATTTTCAATTGTTCATTCACCCCCCGTTGAGTCTCGCCTTCGAGATCAACCGGAAGTAAGGCTATTTTCGTAACTGCTCTCTTGAACTCGCTGCCACTAGCGGTGCGGACCGTCACCACTCTCACGATGTTGTCTTCGCCGGGATGAAGAATCTCGATGCGTCCAAGTCGCCACTGCTGGGGTGGGAGGTTCTCCTCAACCAGTAAAACAAGATCACCCTTTGTGAACTTTCGAACGCCATCGCTCCACTTTTGACGACTTTGCAAATGATGCAAATATTCACGGGACCACCTTCGCCAGAAATGCTCCTGCATGTACTTCACGTGTTGCCACCTATTCAAACGACCGACTTTTTCCTCCATAAGCGACGACTCGGGTAAGGCCAGTAGAGAACGTCCAATCAGGAAATGCGAAGGAGTTAACGCTGCTGCATCACAAGGATCGTCTGACATCGGGCAAAGAGGTCTTGAGTTGAGTATTGCTTCTGTGCGGACCAGGAAAGTAAGCATCTCCTCATATGTTAATCTTGTTTCTCCAACTACTCGCTTGAGATGATACTTCATCGATTTGACGCCAGCTTCCCATATTCCGCCAAAGTGAGGGCTTCTGGGTGGAATAAAATGCCATTTAAGTCCACGAGTTGCACAAAATTCTTGTAATTTGGCACGGTGTAATTCGTCTTCAAATAATTTCCTCATGTCGGCTAATTCATTATTAGCGCCGACGAAAGATGTTCCATTGTCTGTGAAAATATCACTTGGTAATCCACGGCGGCCCACAAATCGATTCAAGCAGGCTATGAAATTTTCGGTAGTCAAATTTGTAACCAGCTCAAAATGGATTGCTTTCACCGTCATACAAATAAACACAACGACGTACGCCTTGTAAGTGTTTCTTCCTCTGGTTCCGAAGGTCAAAGTAAATGGTCCAGCGTAATCGATCCCAACCAGTGAAAACGGTGGTGCTGGATTGACTCGGTGCTTCGGTAAGTCTCCCATAAATTGTCGCTCTGGTCTTGCGCGTAGCTTAGCGCAAACAATGCAGTTCGAAATAATTTTCTTTATTATCTTTTTAGCACGTACGGGCCAGTACCGTTCTCGAACGATGACAAGGAGTCCCGAATGGCCAACATGGAGGTTTTCTTCGTGTAGTTTGCGAACCAGGATTGTTGTCACAAAGTGTTGTTCAGGCAGAAGGATTTGATGCTTCCCATCGTATGGAATAGCAGAATACTTGAGCCGACCACCGACTCGGATGAGCCCGTCGTTTCCAACAAATGGAGCCAAGTTGGATAAATTGTATCGTCTCGTTTGTTTGGATTGGATGTCGCTCAACAAAGTTTGGAATGATTGCTGCTGGACAAGTCGAAGGATAGTTGTTTCGGCTAACATCATTTCATCAGCAGAAATAGGCGCATTGAAAGGATGCGTTCGGGCACCCCGTTTAGCGTAACGCAGTACATACACCCACGCTCTTTGCAATTGTCTGTAATTGCTAAGTCTATCCAGACTGATATGTGGCGATTTGGCTATAATAGTCAGCGCTTTGCGCTTACGAAGTTCGGGTATATTTTGATCATTGATATCAAATGGAAATGGATCTTGCGGTTGCAGTGAAGTTTCCCATAAAGTTGGAGGTCCCTTCCACCACAACTCATTCTCAACCAGCTCGTTAGGGAGAGCACCCCGAGAAATGCAATCAGCGGGGTTAACATTTGTGCGTACATAGCACCATCGAAAATCTTGCGTGAGCTCAACAATTGAAGCAACTCGATTGGATACAAATTGGTTAAGCGACAAAGGAGATTTTTTAAGCCAGCACAATACAATTTGCGAGTCGCTATAAAGAGTCACATTGTGGAATTCAATTTGCATTGCTGACATAACCTTCTGCGTAAGCTCTGCTAAGAGTTTAGCGGCTAATAATTCTAGTCGGGGAATAGTGACTGGCTTCAAGGGGGCAACTCGAGATTTACTTGTCAAAAGATTTACCTGTATGGTTCCGTCGGAGGAGATGCTTTTGATATATATTACCGCACCGTAGGCCTGGCTGGATGCATCGGAATAGCCGTGGAGCTCGATAAGTGTTGGATGGCCCGCTATCACACGTCTTGGTTTGCGCATCTCGTTGATGGTTGGTAGTTGTTGTTGGAAATTTTGCCATTTCATTTGCAGCTCGATGGGCAACTCTTCATCCCAGCCAATTCCCAGTCGCCAAATGTCCTGCATCAGAAGCTTCGCCGTGGTGATGATCGGGCCCAAAAATCCAAGGGGATCGAAGAGTCGACCGATGTCAGACAAAACACTTCGCTTCGTGGTTGAATTACCTTCGGACGGTCGAACGAAAAATCGGAAGAAATCAGCTGTTGGATTCCAGATGAGACCAAGTGTCTTGATCGAATCGTTGACGTCAGAATCGAAACCAATTTGCTTCTCGTGCAAGTCGTTTGGGATTAGTTTTAGCACCTCTGGACTACTGGAACAAAACTTATGGACACCAAAGCCACCTTTGGACAGGAGTTGCGTTAGTTGATTGTAGATGTTGATCACCTCTTCGACCGTTTTGCCACCCGTCAGGAAGTCGTCAATGTAACTATCCATGGAGACGACTCGAGCAGCTGATTCGAATTGTTCGCCATCGTCTGCTGCCAGTTGGAGCAACGCTTGTGTTGCATGATGCGGGGAACTTGCGACACCATAAGTTACCGTTTGCAGCTCGTAGATGGTACGTTCGCCAGCTTGGTTGTACCATAGGATCCGTTGATACTTACAGTCGTCTTGATGAAGTTTGACCTGGCGGTACATTTTCGGGATGTCTGCTGTTAGCGCTACTTGGTGAGTGCAAAATCGGAGCAGAATCGAAACCAGATCGCTTTGCACTGTTGGACCAACCAGGAGAGTGTCGTTTAGCGAGATGCCAGTTGTTGTTTTCGCTGATGCGTCAAATACGACTCGTGTTTTGGTTGTGGAACTGGACTCCTTGAAGACGGCGTGGTGTGGAATGTAGTATCCCTCGTCGATCAAAGCGCTCACCTCTTCCATGTGACCGAGTGCTAGGTATTCGGACATGAACTCGGAATATTGCTCAGCACGAACTGGATTCCGTGCGAGTGAAACCATTAGCCTGTCGAGTCGTTTCTTAGCGTTGCTGTAGGAACCACCAAGCTGGTCCTTGAGATGGTTGAATGGTAAACGTACCTGGTAGCGGCCATCCTCGTCTCTTGTGTGGGTGAGCTTGAAGTGTTCCTGTACAGCAGCTTCAGCAGCGGATAATGTTGATTCGGTTGGCATATTTTCTATTTCCCAAAACTTGACCAGTGTTGCGTTGAGTTCGGTGTCTTTGCGGTTGAGCTGACACACGCGTGGGAGAGGTTTGGGTTTTCTGGGCTGAACGTAACCTGACACCACCCAGCCTAATTCAGTCTCAGCCAGGGTGAGGTTGCTGTTATTGATCTTTATTCGACCATCTCGGACCAAATCGAAAAAGATTTCATTGCCAATAATTAAATCGACCGAGCCCGGGACATGGAAAGTTGGATCGGCAAATGTCAAACCGGTCGGGATTTTCAGTGTTTGCGTGTCTACTTCGAAAAGGGGTAGATTGGTGGATACCGATGGAACGACCAAAAATTCCAGCATGGAGGTGCAATAATCATTCACGCAGGATTGGATGCGTGTCGTGAGCGCATAATTGACACGCGTTTGGATGTCATTCAAGCCACTTACCGGAAGGTCCACTTGTCGCATATTTACCATAAGCTTGGAGGCCAGGTTCTCGCTGATGATGTGACTGTCGGATCCGGAATCGAGAAGCGCTCGACACTGAACAGTGGAGCCACCTTTCCCGACAATCAAGACTTGCGCTGTCGATAGAAGTACCTGCTTTGTGATGGCTCCCAAGTGAGTACACAATGTTGTAGCAGAGTACTTCGTTGATGTGGGTGTTTCAGGGACACTTTCTGGTTCTGGCTTCAAACTGCTGGCTGAGTTGGTGGGATGCAAGAAACTGTGGTGCTTTCGATTGCATCCTTCCACCTTGCACCCTTGCTCCGATGGACACTCGCTGACTCGATGCATCGCTCGCAAACAATTGTAGCAAAGACTGGCCTTTGAGACGACAGCCTTCCTGTCCGACAAATTCATGTGCTGGAACTTGGGACACCGGTAGATAGAATGGTCCTCTTTGCAGCAGGGGCACGATTGCTTTGCAGTTTGGATGAACGATCGTGCTGCTGGCCTCGGAGCGTATGCTGGACGTCTAGCAGGAACTGTTGACTGCTGCCTTGCTGGCTGCTCGGAACGACCTGTGCGCAGCAGAACTCGTCCTCTCTCTCGCAGGAAGTCAACGAATACTTGGAACTCCGGAAGCTCGTTCCTTGGAAGTCTCGTCTCCCACTGCTCTTGGGTTTCCTTGTCCAATTTTTTGTACATCACATTGACGAGTATAAGCTCAGCTAGTCCTTCTGCTGGGAAACTATGACCACGGAGTGCATCGACGTGTTTGGTGCATGTTTCAACCAGCTTAGTTATGCATTGTCCCCGGTTTTCGATGGTGACTTTGGGACAATGCAAAACAGCGTCAATGTGAGTGTCCATAATAAGTCGTCGGTCCTCGTAAGCATTTTCCAGTATTCTCCACGCCAAGTCATAGTCGTTCGTGTTGATGACATCCTGGTCAATTTTATCTTTGACATCGCCGACCAATGAGTTTCGAAGGTGCAGAATTTTCATGGCGGGAGTCTCGTTGGCGTATCGCTGCATTATGCTCTGGAAAAGGCTCTTGAAGCTGAACCAATTTTCCGGGTTGCCATCGAAGACCGGAAACGGAGCGTGCAGTTGTGGAGCGGCAGCTTGCACGTAGACATGTTGCGGGGGAACTGGTCGTGCCATTTCACTGCTGGTCGATGGGAGAGCGGGGGTGAGACAATCAATTTTTGTTTGGAGCGCAACATATAGCTGGTTGTGTAGTGTCTCAAAACGCAGATATTCTTCTTTTTGTTCTTCCCGCTCATCTCTCGGCTTGTTAGCAACGATTTCCATATGTACCTGATCGAAATCCTCTACACATTTTCGGAGCGTCTCTAGGTGGAGCTTAAGTAAGTGGATACTCACAGGTTCAGGTTTGAGGGAGTCATTTATCCGAAGCAGTTTTTCGTAGATCAATTCGCGGCGGTCGAGAAGAATCGTCATTTCCCGAGCCATCTTGCGCTGCTGGTCACGTAAAGCCTGGGCGGTTTTCTGTTCTGCAACAGATGGCAGAATATTCCTCGGAACCTTGCCTGGATTTGCTCGATGAGGAGTTTCCGATTCGGACATTGATTTTGTAGCACTTTTTATTTTGCACCCGCTGGTGGCAATCACTTTTTATTTTTTCCTATTGTAGGAAACACTTTTTTTTCAAATTCAATTCAATTTTGAATTTAGCCAAAATGACCGACAGTTTTTTCACTAGTGCCTTGGGCACGATCACACACTCGGCACCAAGATGGTGGACCGATTTACACTAGTGCCACGTGCACACACACACTACTGTAGTGTCTGAATTTTTACTCGCCAAGATGGCGGACTTTTTCCACTAATGTGCTACGAGCACACACACACTGCTGAAAGTCACGGACTTTTCTTCGCCAAGATGGCGGATCTCTTCACACAATTGTGCTTCGAGCACTTTTCACCAATATGGCGGAATGTCTTTGAACTTGTGCGATGCGCACACACACACACAGTCGCAATTTGGAAGCAACGGATTTTTCCAAAATGGCGTCGAGCCGAAAATTTTCGCACACGGTACGAAATCACTCGCGATAAACTTTTCGATAGCCGGAAATCATTCGAAATTCCTCAGGCTATCCGGATCGATTAGGACCAAAATGTTTTTCGCACAGCTCAGGGAATTTAGCAAGAGGAAAAGCGAATGATTTTTCAGCTAGAACGGAGGAAATAAAAAACGCGTCTGACTTGCACAACGGTTAGATTTATTCTGATCCTTTTCAAATGGGCAGTGGTGCCAATAGATTTATAGCAAGGATATAATATTATGGAAACAGGGGTGTATTCAAGGGCACATTAAATTTTCAATTGTTCATGACGGATTGGCTTAATTATATCCTACATCATCCTACAAACTATATATTGCTTTCATTATCTTATACCAACACTGTTTATATAAAAATATTTTTCTGACAGTTTTTTTTTTTAATAAATATATTTATAATTCATTTACCAGTCCGGGCTAAAATGCATAAAAATGCAAATCAAAGATTCACCTTTCAAATCTCGTTTCAATATGCTGGAATATGATTGTTTTGCCGCAGGCGTTTGTTAATTTTAAAATTTCATTCATCCAAACATAAATTTTTATGATTTCAGCTAGTAGAATTGTTTGGTTTTTTATCCCTAAATGTATGCAGCACACTGATGCTTTTTCCTCAAAAACATTTTTGACATAAAAAAAGAAAAATTTAATTCGACAAAACCCAAAAATTACTGCAATTGGTGCTATACGCCTTATTACATCACAAATATGTCAAAAACTATGAATTATCAAATGGTTTCATTTGAATTTTCATAAAAATAACAAAGTTTGTTGCAGTTTACCTCTTTTTCTAGGTATGGTGAAAATCGCATGTTTTGTAAATCTAATATACATATAAAGATGAGTTGGGCTATATATGTTTGTTTATATATATGCACCTTATACAAATCCACACCGCTTAACCGATCAGCTTGAAATTTGGTACAGTGATGTAAACGGACATGAGAAAGGTCGAGGTAATAATTTTGAGACCCTCCCATCTAAGAAAAGGGACCCTCCCATACAACTTACGTTTTTATTCCCATGAACCAAAAGTCATGGCACCCATTTTGTCAACCGATTTTCGTATCCTTTGGCGGGATTGTTTTCACCATCACCATGGGCCTGGCATTAGAAACGACCATCCAAAGTTCACGTGTACTGGAAAGCAAATCAAAGCTTACTGAGCATAAAAAATTTGAAAGGAGAAATTTTGGCGGGTGTGATTTCAAAGTAGTCGAAGATTCCTTTGAATTCAGCTACAGTATTTGAAAGACCCAAATACTAGTATTTCACTAGCTACTTGCTAGCATCCTCAGTGGGTTATCGACTGAAGCAAGTGTATCATTTCCCTCCCTTAAATTGTCCAAGCTAGGTAGCTCTGAATTATTTGTAGGTAAAAAGAACCTTCGAATGCTCGGCAAATGTGCCGTTGTCAGTTTCTTGGGCCTACCTACCCTTTTCTGGGTGTTGTCAGGTAGATTATTATTGTTACCCGCCCTATTTTGGGCGTTGTCAGGTAAATTATATTTCTTCTTACCTAAGAACTTGAACAGCCAACTATGACCTGGTCCGTTGTCTCCGTTCAACAGATTAGCTGAATTTTGATTGAAAATTTCCATACTTTCCGCTACATCTAACTTCAGCGAATTACTGTTCAACGATCGAAGTAACGAAATATTTTCTTGATCGATCAAATGGCCTGTTTCACAGATGTGTAATGCTACTGAAGATCTAGGATTCTGTGAAGGAAGAACTTTTTTCTTCGAATCTGATTTGGCAATTGCCAAATGTTCTTCGAATCTATCTATTAACTTCCTTTTTGTTTGTCCAATGTATACCTTATCACAGTCAGAACAACTGATCTTGTACACACCGAATCTATGCAGAAGTTCCACCGGATCTTTTGTTGATCCTAAAATGGATTTCAATTGATTATTGGAACTACTGAAAACCAATTCAATATCAAATTTTGTTAACTTGGATCGTAATTCAAGAGCATTGAAGCTATTAAATTCCATCGATCTCCGTTGAAACTCGTTTTGAATTGGAGTTAAAGTAGTGAAGGATTTTCTCTGAAGAATTTTTTGTTTTTTGTTGATGATGGCTTGAATAGAACTGGATTGATATCCATTCTTATTAGCCGTTTGGAAGATATATTGAAGTTCCTTTTCTTCACCTTCTTTTGAGAGAGGAATCGAATTCATTCTGTGGATCATATGATGGAAAGCGGCCATCTTATGTCCGAATGAATGATTAGAGGTGCTCGGGATAACCCTCATAGTATTGGTTGGTTTCCTGTAAATCTCAAAATTGAAAAGATTTTCTTCTCTCTTTATAAGAACGTTCAGGAAAGGGATTTTCTTATCCTCTTCCACTTCACAAGTGAACTTGATATTCTTATGTAAACCATTAATGGCTGTCAGAAGTTCCTCAAGAAAATCTTTGTTTACTACACAGAAAATATCGTCGACGTATCTCCACCATTTTCGGGTAGTAAATCCTGCTTTTCAAGAGTTTCTTCCAAATGAGCCATAAACAGTTCACAAAGAAACGGAGACAACGGGTTTCCCATTGGAGCCCCTTTTGTCTGTCTATAAAACAGATCCCTAAACTTGAAATATGTCTGTCCCATACACAAGTCAACAAGTTTCTTGTAGTTTCGCACTTTGAGTCTCCAAGCGCTGCCACTATGTTGTTGAAGCAACCAATCCTCTAACAGATTAGAAGCTTCTTTAACTGGAACGCTTGGAAATAGTGCTGAAACATCAAATGAAACCATGATAGCATCCTCATCTATGTTGCCTGAGGCTTGAAGTCTCTTGACAAATTCCAGAGTGTTGGTTTTGGCATCCTTTTGTGGCGGGTGTTTTGTCCTTCTACTTTTCAAAGCACGTGGTACTGGTGCGAGGCATTTGATTGCAATAATGAGCCTTCATTATGGATAAAAAAAACTACCTGCCTGTTAGAAATATATTGAGAAGAACAGTGGTTGAGAATCTACTAGAATATGCAGTGTGTAAAGTATGGATACATTAATTCATGTTCATTATGAATTGACTTCTTCAGTTGAATAACTATTTGGACTGAAAACTGATGTTCCAGCTTTTAGGAACCAACCATTTTCATATTTTTGGAACTCCTCATAGGGAAAAAATAATAAAACTGAGGGTTGTAAGTTCAAGGCTGCAATCTGAACACTTTGATTGCCGTATAGGAATTTAAATTAAAATAGAAATTAGACAATTAAACGTTCATTTTATGCAAAAGGTTAAAACCAAATCCAACGCACGAGACTTGTAGTAATTTAATCTGAAGTTTTTAGTTTTGTGCAATTCAATTTCATTTGTCAATTTTGAAACTTTAAGTTATTATTGATCATCGATGTGTTCAATTCTATCATCCAATTATAAGAAAACTTAAAAAGCACATTGAAAACATGCAAAAAAAGTATTTTATAAGGTTTCAGCAGAAATCTATTTACAGGGTGACAAAAAAGTCCTGTCACACTTTTTTGGGGTCGCCTGTAGCCTACACGTTGCAACTCTCTGGTGCCATCTATATGTCAAATGAAAGTGCTAACTTTGCTGGCCAAAGTGGTTGAGTTTCGTTTCTGTGCAGTTTGTTTACATTGAGTTGTGAGCCATGGCAGAGTTAAGGGCAGCTGTTATTACTGCTCGGTTTGGCGCGCACATGACGAAATTATTTTTTCGGACGAGAAACTGTTCGTTTTGGAGCAAACAGTCATTCGCCAAAATGATCGAGTTTGAAGTGTGAGCCTCCAGCAAGCTCCTACGGACAAGCTGAACTTTTTCCGGTTCCAAAATAAGACATCAGTCCTGCTTCCAGCAAGACGGCGCCACATCCCACACCGCAAAGGTTGTTCAGGCGTGGTGTGAGGAAAACTTGATCGATTTTATTTCGAAGAATGAATGGACTCCGTCGTCTCTGGATCTGAATCCACTGGATTATTTCGTGTAAGGATACATCATGTCGAAGCTGAACGTCTATAAATTAACAAATTTGGAACAATTCAAGCGAGTTATCACGGAAATCTGGGACGAGATGCCGATGGAGCACGTGCGCGCCGCTTGCGACGACTTTCCGAGAGGTCTGAAGCTGGTTCGATCAGAAAAAGATGGTGTAATTCCGAGATATTTTCTGTGAAGTATCTTTATGAGTTACTGAATAAAGCTATGAAAGCCAGATTTAGATTCTCTTCTTATTCTTTGAAATATTGAGATTTTCTTGTGTGACCGGACTTTTTTGTCACCCTGTAGAAATTTCTAAGTAAAAAATAAAACAACAGTCCATTCTACGGGGAGATCTTGAAAAGAGATCGTTAAAATTTGTTTACAAGCTTAATACATTGGTTGTTCACTAGACAACACATGGAAAAGATAAAAAAAAAGTTATCAAAGAGGGTAATTCAATTCAAGCTCATAAAAAATGGTGGGTGTAAAATAAGGTTGCCTGAATTTTTTTCAGGACGTATCGCAACCGGACAAATCTAGCCAATTTTATCAAAAAACCTGGCCAAATCCAGCATTTGATTTCAAAATGTTCAAACCGATATCCGGACAATATCCGGGCAAACTTGGTCAAAACCGCGGAGTTATTCAGTAAAAATAACGAAAAATATACTTGCAATATTTTTTTTCAACAAACCACAGCAGCAGATTTCAAATTGTATATCAAGCTTCTAAACACGAGTCATGATTGTAGTGACCTCTTGTCACATTCACTCTAACACTACACAAACTAGACATTTTGATTATTTAAAAACGCGAATTTCACAAATCACAACCAGAATTTCGCATCGATTGGAAACGTGACTTTTGCTTTCAAAATTACTCAACTGAATGATCTTGTTTATTTTGTATTACACGCTCGTACTATGTATTCAAAATTTGGGTAAATCGGAAATGCTTATTACAGCAGAAAATTACTCATTTCCGAAACGAATGGAATTATTAAAACATGATAACGAATTCTCATAAAGCGTTAACTAGCTATTACTCTGTCACTTCCCTCTTAGTCTTACTTACTACATTACCCCCTTTCTGTACCGTTATGACCAATAGCTATTCTTATCTTTTCTGTAATTATTATTTTGTTCACTACTATTTGTCAAAATTTCAAAATATTTTTTTTAATTACAAAGTGAAATACAATTAATCTTCAACAAGCGCTGATGTTTTCTAAAACCGAAATACGAGAAACGTTAATTATGTCATTGTTTTATTGAAATATTATTTTGGTTTTTATACATCTTCCATAACACATTTCATTTTTTTCTTAAATATTGGTCTAAAGATTTAGAACTTACTGTTTTGTCTAGTTATTATTTATACTATTTTGTGGAATTTATTGTTTCGTCCATCTTTGGGTTTTTCTTTATAGAAACCTTGTTACTCAACTTTTTTAGAAAATACTTCTGTTCTGTTGGGAATTTATAAACTATGGAAACCCATGAAATAAATAAAAGGAATCGCAAAATTTCTAAACTGATTCTTTTTGCATAATTTACGCTTGTAATCTTTTCACTTATTTATCAAGAGAAAGTTACCCCGAAAAATTTGCACTAATACTGTGATTTATGCATTTATTGAAATGTGTTGCTGTCTAGCACAAGGATAGAATTTTATGAATACGGGTGTTTCAACTAAGTTTATGTTTTTACGCACAATATTGTAACTGAACTTTTTAAAAATTGAAAATGTGAGTTGATTCGATTTAGTGTGTATTTCCGTGAGCCGAAAACATTCCCCTTGATGCTGCCCTGTATAGCCAACAAATCGCGAAGCAAAAAATTCATCTTGGAAGACAAAAAATTCAAAAACTATTCACACAAGTAAGTCTTATTAACAATAATTCGGTTAACTTGTTTCGTTTTTTCCAGCCTCTTCAGAAACTTTTCCTCGAAGTCACTGGAACTTTTCCGAAACTCAGCGAATCACTATAAGAGAAATAAGCAGTTATCACTATATTAACAAGAGGCATACAAAATCTTCAACTCTTATAGGTATTTATGGAAATATTCAGCAATACGGTCGAACAACCTCTTACAGAAGACAGAGTTTTTACTTGTTCGAACGAGGTACAGAAATCAAAATTCATACAAGATAATCCTCTTACTAATAACTGCACTAGAACTGATGAATGAACCCAAACGACGACCTTGAAACTAGTTCTTTTTTTCTGGTTTCAGAGTTTCGAAGCAAAACCGATTCATAACCCAGACCACCCAGACTTCTTAATTCTCTCTTTTAGCACCTCCAAACGGATGCCAATTCCTTATAGTTCGACTATCGAATTGATCTCAATATTTACTTACGCATTGATATCTAAAATCACATTCAACATCTAAGTGATAAGAAAAAAGGTTTCTAGAGTTAATTGTTTTATGATTTCAGACCTTGTCTTGAAATAGATTTGTATCTACCACAAAATATATCAATTTTCGACCTTACCTCTCGGGCTCATTTCTCAGATTCAGATTTGGATTACATAATCCACTAAAGGCTACACTCAAGCTTCTATTCATAATTTAACAATCCGATTCCAGTTTGCCTGAGGATTATTCTGGCCCTTATTCTGCGCCTCGAGTGACGTGACGATAGTAGAGTCACCCAAGTCACTCTATTCCAGCAGTCGGTTTAGGTGAGGAACGTCACTTCGGATGAACTTTGTGAGTTCTTACCCTATTCTCGTAGTCACCGTGGGTGAGAATCGTCGCATTCGGGTGACGATTTTAGGTGACAATTGTCGGTACCTTTTCAGGTGGTGACGAGATAGAAATTTAATCGAGAATTTATGTAAATCACAATGTTAGGCTCTAAATGGTTAATTATACTAATGAATGATAGTTTTGGAAATAAAATTAAGCAAATTTATTAGCAAATATGATTTTTAAATATATTGAAACTTTTTCATTGCTATCTCAAATATGTAATTTGGATTGGAATACTGAATGGAAAGTATGATCTTCTAATGAAATCTAAAATTCAGATTTAACTGAAGTTTGTTTTTCGAACCGTTAAAACGATGAAATGACGAAAACTTTGGAATTCAAATATTATAGTACTTTTAATTTTATTTTCACTTTTTAATAATATGCTATGCAAAGAAACCTGATTTAGGTTTATGTGACCGAAATTTGTCGTTTGAATCTGATGCTGCTGCTGCTATTTCGTTGGTTTCGATAAATGCTCGGCATTCCATGATCTCCTATCTGGCAGGCGAAACAACTTCCGACATGCCACGGGGGTAACTTCAGTTGAGGAAAATATACAAACCGGCAGCATTCGCCATTACTGAAAACGAAAAAAAAACTTAACTTCTCTTGGATGATCGAACAGTTTCAGGTACAAAACACAAATTATTTTACATACCTGATAAACCTTTGGAAATGTTTAACAAACACCGCCTTTTTGTGCGCTGGGTTTTTGGAGCAGCAGCCGTCGGCATCTGATTTTTTTCCCCGGCAATATGACCCAGATCCGAACTTAGCTTTGATGAACGAAATTTCCTCTTACGTCGCACAAATCGTCCGTTTATCTTCCTGAAGCAGCTTGCTGTAACCGTACCATCCGATGATGGCCATTTTCGAACCGAAATTCTAACCCGAAATTCTAAAAACTTACTTCGGAAAATCCGAAGCGAGAGCAAAATCCAAACAACACCAGCAGAATTCTACCATTTTGACAGATGTGTTCATTCGGTCACTCACCTAGAGTGAACCTCTGTCACTTTACCCACATCGACTCCGGGAATAAGGTGACAAATCTCACGGTGACTCGAGGTGAGGTGACAATCGTCACCTCATGCGCGGCGCAGAATAAGGGCCTCTGTTCGACTTAAAACAATTTCTTCGTAATTTGTGCATAATACATCGTAAATTATTTCCTTCTCTAAATACGTTAAATTACAAATTTTCATTAGTAAATATATGTATATATGCATTCTTAAACGTGAACTTGTTTATTGTAAAACTTGTACATGTATGAGCTGTTTGGAATATTTTCAATACTTGTTAGCATATCAGTAAGTTTTCTTTTATTCTAATCATTTTTTCACAACGAGACCCCTCAACTAAAGTGTTTTCTGATTTTATTCTGAAAGGAATTTCAATCCCCAAACTATCTATTTCAGATTCAAATTTTATGCCTGGATGGTACAAATTCAGAGACAGAAGTATAAAAAAGAACGGATATCTCCTATTCAATTTTTTTTTAAATATTTGTCAGACCTGGATTACCGAATCGAATCGCATCTACTACATTGTGTCTTACTAATTGCATGTCTTTGCCTACTGCTCTGCCTGAGCGTGTAGACGATCAGCCGTTTCAATTCAACTTTACAGTTCAAACTCATACTTAAAGCATAGATACCTCTCAAATACACTTTGACTTAAAAATTCTATTTAATCTTTCAGATTCATATTAATTCATATTCGACTTCAAAAATCAAATTATTTAGTTATAGGTATATCAGGATAAACCACAAAAATATGAAAAAGGGGATCGACAATTTCAGAGTAAATTTTTGTTTGTAAAATAATATAATCAATAACTACCACCGGGTGTCGGAAAAAATCCTTTTTTATTTTTCGCTTATATTCGTTTTCCAGACTTGTAACTCCAGATATAAGTTCAAATTTAGTTTCGCTCTTCGTATGAAAATCTCGGTTACAATTTACTTTGCATTGTAAACTCATATAATGGTTCTCAGTTTGAAAATTTATATTTCAGGTGCAGTTTACAAACTAGAATTTCGAACCAGTTTGAACTTCATGTTTAGTTTTATTGATCAAATAAGGAAAATAAATGTTAGATTGAATTGTTTTTACATTCCAGATTTGAATTGATAACTATTACTTAAGAAATAGATTTGTATCCCGAACTTTAATAACACTCACTCGGATTGAATGGTACCCAGATTTTTAACTCGGGATTCAGATTCCACTCCGTCTCCAGTATTCCATTAGTGTTAAATTTCACAGAAAATATATTCTTAGACATTACTTTTAAATTTATCAGTAATTTTCTCTCATATAAAGACCTCTGAACTGAACTTTTTTTCGTGGTGTTATTTTTAGAATAAGATATAAAATTTCGGAATCATATTTTAGACTCTATGCCCTATGGTTCAATTTCTTAGAAGCAGATTCTGCTGTGTTATTATTTAGTTATTTGTTACCATTCCTCTTTTTTTGAACCACCTTTGAGGAATTATGTCGATCGACATCTTAGTCGTTGAATTTCTCCACAATGCGTTATTAAGTATCTGACCTTGCATATTAAAATAAGAATTCTTTCAGATTTATATAGCTACAGAACATAATAATGAAAAAATATGAAATAAATCCATAGGCTGATTAGGTGTTGATGTCAAGAGGTAATTTCGATTTCAAAATTTTATTTCAAATTATTTATTTGATTTCAGGTGCAAATTCTATTATCTGTTTCCGAATTTTAATTATAATTTCAATGTTTAAGTTTTTATTTCTATTTTTCAATTAAGTATCCTAAATATTTCTACTTCACTCAGCTTAGGTTTCAATACACCTCACATTTCTAGATAAATCTGAATTAATAATTCCAGATAACTAGATACTAATGTTGGCTTTAATCAGCATGATTTTTTTTTGTCTTAGATCGAGATCTGCGCACCCTTTTATCTATTTTAAATTTTATTTTCGGATCCACAGCCCTCGCTCGATTTTGTAATTGCAGACTTGGACCCCAAAATTTCCCAGATCGAGATATCTCGCTCCATATTTTTTTCATGGATAAATCGTTTGAGAGTTCGTTTGACTTCTTGAACATCGAAATCACTTTTTCGATTTTTTTTCATCAAGCCCTCTGTTTGTGATTTTTGTGTCCTCTCCCAAGATACATTATCAGAATGGTTTTTTTTTAACGCGATCTCTCGCTCGAGTTTTTTTTTAAATTTATGTATCGCTCGTGATTTTTTTTCTTTTAGTTGTATCGAGTCCTCTCGCAAGATACATTACTAAATTTTATTTTTATTTGTATTTCGAGACCTCTCGCTCGAGTTTTTATTTTTATTTATTTATTTTTTTAGTTGTATCGAGTCCTCTCGCAAGATACATTACTTTATTTTTAAATTTATTTATCGAGACCTCTCGCTCGAGTTTTTTTTCTATAGTTGTATCAAGTCCTCTCGCAAGATACCTTACTAAAATCGTTTTATTTTCGTATCGAGACCTCTCGCTCGAGATTTTTTTTTAGTTGTATCGAGTCCTCTCGCAAGATACATTACTAAAAATTTGTTTGTTTTTTTTTTTTAATTTATTTATTGAGACCTCTCGCTCGATTTTTTTTTTAGTTGTATCGAGTCCTCTCGCAAGATACATTACTAAATTTTATTTTTATTTGTATTTCGAGACCTCTCGCTCGAGTTTTTATTTTTATTTTAATTTTTTTTTAGTTGTATCGAGTCCTCTCGCAAGATACATTACTTTATTTTTAAATTGATTTATCGAGACCTCTCGCTCGAGTTTTTTCTATAGTTGTATCGAGTCCTCTCGCAAGATACCTTGCTAAAATCGTTTTATTTTCATATCGAGACCTCTCGCTCGAGATTTTTTTTTTTTTTTAGTTGTATCGAGTCTTCTCGCAAGATACATTACTTAAAGCTAGTTCATCCTAGGAGACATTTGGTCTCGAAACGTTCTCAATGTCTCCCATTTTATTCGGGAGACAGCGAGACTCTCATGTTTCCAAAACAACAGACAACAAAGATCGTCTCAAACAAAAAACGCAATTTGGACATTTATTACTAAATGTAATGAGTGAAAGTCATTTATTCGAAGTTATTTCTTTTTTATTATTTTTTTTTTTAGATCCGAGAACTCCTGCTCGATTTTATTATTGAAATTCGAGACTTCTTGCACTACTTTTTACTCGAGTTTTAATTTTATTTATTATTTTTAATCAAATATTTTTATAAACAGTTTCATAAATTTTTATTTCGCACTGTAATATCATGAGTACGAAATTATCTGAACGCCATCTTGGCTCCATTCTTGTAGGGAATATATTTTTGTATACTTACTTTTCAGAAGCGTATTTCACAAATCACAACCAGAATTTCGCATCGATTGGAAACGTGACTTTTGCTTTCAAAATTACTCAACTGAATGATCTTGTTTATTTTGTATTACACGCTCGTACTATGTATTCAAAATTTGGGTAAATCGGAAATGCTTATTACAGCAGAAAATTACTCATTTCCGAAACGAATGGAATTATTAAAACATGATAACGAATTCTCATAAAGCGTTAACTAGCTATTACTCTGTCACTTCCCTCTTAGTCTTACTTACTACAATGATTGTTTCTAAAACTTGCCATTTAAAACTTCTTTTTTAACGTAAAAATGAAAAATTATAATAATTTTAAAATCTCAGTTTATGTTACGTTTTGAAAATGATGTGATTAAATCCAGACAAAATCCGGGCTTTTTGCAACAAAATCCGGGAAACCGGGCAAGACCGGACTTACCTCAAATTTTGATTCAAATGTTCTAGCAAATCCGGATGAATCCGGGCAACCTGGCAACCTTAGATTGAAATGTTTTTCGTGATAGAATGGATAAGCATTCAGGGGAAATTATTTCAAAATTCTATTAGGAAACCTAAAACTTTTAGTTGTTCAACAATATGAAAACGATAAACTTTGCTAATAGTCCCAATTAAAACTTTAAGAAGACTAACAAAACTTACACACCTCACATGGCCAAACATGGTCCAATTTGTTATCATGATGAACAAATAGCTTTCAAAATTTCAAAAAGACAAACGACTCATTTCGATTTATATTTTATGTGAACCCGAGCAAGGCCGGGTAAAATCAGCTAGTTTAAAAATAAATGGTGAAATCAATAATTTTTGGTGCAAGGACTAATACAAAGATGTATCTTATCACCGCTACTTTTCCTCATCGTAATGGATGAGATTCTGACTGGATCGATCGATTGTGTACCGAACCGAGGATTGCCGTGTAATCCTTTAACAATGGAGCAACTGAACGACCTTGTTCTGGCTGACGATATTGTTTTGCTCGCCCAAACACAACCGGACATGCAGAGCAAACTCGACGACCTCACCGAAAGTTCCAAGGCAGCAGGTCTCAACGTCAATGTCGGAAAGACCAAGTCGATGGAGATCAACACAGAAAATCCCTCCAGTTTCATGGTAGCTGGGCAACAAGTTGAGAAAGTGGAGTGCTTCCAGTATCTGGGTAGCCAGATAACGCCTGATGGTGGTACCAGGAAAGACATCGAAACCCGGATCAGAAAGGCCCGATTTGCGTTTGCGAGTCTCAGAAACATCTGGCGGTCACGGTTGACGGTTGCGAAACTTGGTGCACATATGCGGTGATGACGGAACATCATCCGCGCTGGGGGCCTGGCAACTGGATCTCGAATGAGGAACTACATCGCCGGTGTCATCAAAGGGCGCTAGAAATCGAGATTCGGGAACGTAAGTGGAGATGGATTGGGCACACGCTGCGAAAAGATGAAAACGAGATTTGCAGAGAGGCGCTTGACTGGAATCCAGAAGGTCATCGAAGAAGAGGCAGGCCCAGAAACTCGTGGCGGCGCCGCTGAAATCCGAACTGTCGACGAGAATCTAGACTGGGACCAGGTGAAGACGCTGGCTCCGGATCGTCAACAGTGGAGGTCTTTTACCACGGCCCTATGCACCGGAGGATCGGCGCAGGATCATTAAGTAAGTAAGTAATAATTTTTCTGACTACATTAATTTGATGTCCTATCAGCCTTAATACTTTTGATGTACAAGCGGAATAATTATTTGTGGACATTAAGTTTTTAGAAGCCATTGAAGTTGAAAATGTTGCCTGTTGCCCCAGTTGGCGGTATGATAAGCGAGTTGATCATGTTTCCATCCTTACTAGCTTACCAAATTCAAAATTTCGTCCTAGAGGACAAACGGTCAGATTGGTTTCAGAAAACAAACGTGCTATGATATGCTATTAGATTTATGCTACCATAACTAAACCAGTGCACAACCCATTCTCAAGTCTCGAACCTAACAGCTTTGCGCCACTGATGCTGCGCACCGAGCCTAATCCTTCCCCACCCATTCAACCATCCCACATACCTAATCCGAAACCGGCTCTCATCATCGGCTTAAACTTCAATCTCGTTCGTATCATTCATTCACTCCGCAGCACACAACACTTACACTTCATCCGTGTTTCATCTCCTTCTGTGTTTCTCAGCTCATCGCATCCGAAAGTGCAAACTCCTTTTTCTCGACTCCGCTTTGCTGAACCTATCAGAGCTTGTGCGGATGTTCGTATACATTATAGTTTTATTAAGCTAAATTGGCTCGAGCTCAACACGTGATACAAAAAAAGGCAGGCAGCCACACCAATCGCAAAAGCCAGGAGCTGCCGGGCGGCGGTGACGGCTTCTGGGTGTGATGGGGATGAGGATGAGACAGTCGGCGGCGGCCAGAAGCCAGCGCACAGGCCAATGAATGAGCTCTGTTGCTTGCTCACTCTGGCTGCCGTCTCTTTCTCGCTCTAGCCAACTGATTTGTTAACCGTTAAAGAATTATATGTATAATGTATAATGCTTCCCTTTTATAAAAACATGTTTCTCTTATTGAGCACTGGAGGTGCTGGGGCAGAAGACGCCGCGACGATAGCGCTTTTTAAACCGGGCTTCAAAATACAGTACTGTACATTTGAATAGCTTAAAATTTTCAATGATTAGCTTATTCGATTAGCAAATATCTTTTGAGAAATTCTTTAAAAAATAATTCATCGAGATTTATAATTTATGCAAAAGTGAAAATCATTTCTAAATTTTTATGCTGGCTAAATTTTAGAAAAACATGTTATCGACTCAGAGTGTCTTCTTCAAGAACGCCAAGCGACTTTAAACTTCAATGAAATGTAGTTGAAATAAAAAACAACGCTGTTGAATGACTACCGGTGGATATCGAAATTGAAGTGAAAAAGGGAAAACGTGCCATTAAATGATTATCCTTTTTGGCAAGTTAGCGGGTTGTGAAATAATTCCGAAACTGGAATTGGTGAATTCAGCATTGCAAGTTGTGACGTCAGCTTGAAATTGGAAGGCGAGTTGAGAGGACAGCTTGTACGTATTGATACACTCAGAGGAAATCTTATTACAAATTTCATAAGATACATCTTATGAACCGCTTTTTTGTGTCTAAACTAAATTTTCATAAGAGTCTTATGATATTCTTTCAATATTCATACGAAGTTCTTTTGAAAAATAGAAGATGCGGCATTGTGAAAAATAATGAACACATTCATTCCATCAGTCATTTTCTCATCGTCGTACCAAGCACTAGTTTTTCTCAAAGTTGAAAGTGATTTTGTTATTCTAGATGGTGGATTTTTTCTGAACGTATAGAATTATTTGTTAACTTAAACACATAGTTTTATGTTTACTTTTCAGCATGTTGACCGGCAAAAGGATAAGTTTAATGGACCAGGTGCGGCAGAATGACAGATGGAACCGTGCCTTTTTGTGCTGCTTATGGTTCATGATGTAGTTGTAAACAAACAACAAATTACCCAGAAAATAAACTGAACGTTTTTAACATCAATTATCTTGATATTTTCTCATCAAAGGTGAAATTTGCTGTTTCCATAAGACCCTCTTATGAAAAGCAACAACCTCTCATTGAAGCAGGTGTTCATCTGAAAAATTCATTCGCTTCATAAGACAATCTTATAAATTTCATAGATTTTTATTATGGCGCCACTTCATAAGAGAATATTATGGTATATATAATAGTATTTTTCTGAGTGTAGATATTTCAAGTGAGTTGAGAGGACAGCTTGAAATTGGAAGGCGAGTTGAGAGGACAGCCTCAGCGTATCAATAGAAATTTCAAGCGAGTTGAGAGGGCAGCTTGAAATTGAATGGCGAGTTGAGAGGACAACCTGAAAGCATCAATACAAATTTCAAGCGAGTTGAAAGAACAGCTTGAAATTAGAAGGCGGGTTAAGAGGACAGCTTGAAACAAGATTGAAAGTTAAAGCGAGTCGAGAGGACTACTTTCAATTTGAAAAAAATCGTGTTGAGAACCCGAATAGCAAAGACCGTGGTTTTACAGTAATTAAACAATGATTTTTATGGTAACGGTGAGTTTCAATGTAAATTTATAATTTTTTCTCAAGGTAAAATTTGTAGATGACGGTGAAAACACCATGATTATGACAGTAACCGTGAAAATTAAAGTCAATTCATATTAATTCATTGTATGTCTTACGCAGTTTGTTTGGTTTTGAAATGAGCGTGTATCATTTGATGTTGAATAAAAAAAAATAAGTCTGTTTTCGTGTTTGGTGTTGACAAAAATTTCCAACTAAATTTATCCGAAGAGCTAGCAGTTTTAAAGAAGGTAAGTACAAATAGTGATCAAACAATTAAACTGAAGTTGCTTGTATCTCATGGATGTTTTTTTCAGGCAAAGACTTTAGATTGTGGCAGATCGAGTCCCCGAGGAATCCCGGTGGAAGCAGACCCGGATGTCAGCCGAAAAAAGGGAGTTTTAGTGGCATTCAAAATACCCCAGCTACCGTGGAACTCAGATGAAAAGATTTGTGAAAATAAGTTTGTGTGTTTGACTGATGGTAAGATAATTTTAATAAATTATATAAATAAATTCATTTGTTTTCCATCTATGACAATGATGACATTATCAAAAACAACAAAAAAAAAAAACCACCAAGAGCAACAATTTTTATTTCAGCGGGCGAACAATGTAAATTGTCGGTTTTTCATGGTTTCACTATGAAAAAGTGGAAGCTGTTATCACCATGAACTTCATATTTTTTAGCTTCCGAATGTATGGGAAATCGCCATTTTTTTCATGGTCACGCTGCATAACAATACCCCTTTTTCATGGTTATTTTCGCCAAAACAATGAAATGTATGGTCGGAAACTATGAATTCCAATGTGTATTCACGGTATCGTGGACGATAATAAGCATTGTGTAAACCATAAAACTTATGGTTTGTGAATATGGAATTCATGGGCTTTTCATCGTACAATTCTATTCGGGAAGACTTTTTGAAATTAATTTGAAAATCCAGCGGGTTCAGAGAACAGTTTGAGAAATGATGCAACTATGAGGGTTGTAATGGTGGCTGTTCGTGGTGGGTGCCACAAATAATGACAAGAAAACTTTCAATGGATTTTGGTTTATATTCGTATAATTTTTGGCAACAAATACTCCCACTTTTCCCCTATTAGCGTGTGCTCACCGCATTCTCGTTGAACGGACCCTTTTAGTGCGGCACTTCGCCTGCCCTGCATTCGTCAGCCGCCCTTCGACAGGGGCCGATTGGATGGCACCTGATGCCTCTACTGCTGTTCGGCCGCCTTACGACCGGGGCCGATTGGATAACACCTGGCGCCGCTGCTACTCTTTCGGCCGCCCTATGCCTGGGGCCGATTGGTGGCACCTCGGAATTTCTGCTGCTCTTTGGCCGCCCTAAGCCTGGGGCCGATTGGATAGCGCCTCGGTACCGCTGCTGCTCTTTGGCCGCCCTAAGCCTGGGGCCGATTGGATGGTGCCTCGGTACCGCTGCTGCTGTTTCGGCCGCCCTATGTCCGGGGCCGATTGGATGGCACCTTGGCACCGTAGCTGCTATTCGGCCGCCCTACGCCTGGGGCTGATTGGGTTGCACTTTGGCACCGTCGCTGCTATTCGGCCACCCTACGCCTGGGGCCGATTGGGTGGCATCGGGGTACCGCTGCTGCTGTTTCAGCCGCCCTAAGCCTGGGGCCGTTTGGGTGGCACCTCGGAACCTCTGCTGCTCTTTCGGCCTTCCTAAGCCTGGGGCTGATTGGATGGCACCTCGGAACCGTTGCTGCTATTCGGCCGCCCTTCGCCAGGGGCTCTGATTGGTCTTGCAGTATTGATGCCTCCGCTGCTCTTCTGTTCTTCAGCCGCCCTGCGCCAGGGGCGCTGATTGGTTGTTATATTGGTGCCTCCGCCCGTGGTTGTGCGGCTCTTTTTGTTTTTTTTTCTAATCCGCCTCTTCTGGCCGGCTCGTCACGTCGTAGGATTTGTTTTCTTTTCTTCGGCCAAATCTACTGCACCGATGTTGGGCAACACCTTCCGGCTCGTCGGGCACGTGCTGGGTTTCTGCTTTTTCGGCAAATCCGCATGCTCACCGACCGCCAAACCCGATTTCGGAGGCACTATTTCCGTCTATTCACGACGGTGCTTTGAACGAAAAGGCGGATCTGTTCAGCATGGCCCGTTTGACAGCTCTTGTTGCACGCTGCGTTTGCTTTACTCATTTTTGGGTGCTCTTAATATAAAAATGCACGCTTGGCGTTTTTTAACCGAGTTTTGGTTTAATAATAACAACACGCTAATTTTACTCAGTTTGGGGATGGGTTTTAATGTGTTCATTTTGCCAATCGCTCGTATCGTATAATATTTTAGAACTAATAACGTAATAACTTAACTGTAAACTTAAATGCAACAGGGTGTCGAGGAGACAACTTGAAAGGAGGAAAAAAGTGTATCGAGAGGACAGTTTGAAGATTGCTTATAATAAGAATGAACCATACAGCGTGTCGAGGTGATTTCTCGAATAAATTGATCAAAATTTCATGCGATTTGCAGAGAGGCGCTTGAATGGAATCCAGAAGGACATCGAAGGAGTGGCAGACCCAAAAATTCGTGGCGGCGGAGCCTAGCCTAGCTATTTTTTACAATCCTTTTAAAATGTTCAAGCTTTAAAAAATTCTAAACGTAACTAACAAACGCCGCCTACTGTAATCTGCTTCTCCATCGAGCAAGCAAGGGGCCAATCCGGCAGCTGGTCATACCCGAGTTTAGGTATGTAAGTCACCATCTGTTTATGTGTTTTTTTTCCTTCTCCGTTGGCCCCTCGCAGTCTTTTCGCCACGTCCGCTGGCCCACGGATTCCGCCACTTAGCCGGTATAATGTGTGCTTCGACTCGTGGGAAAATAATTTTTAACTCAAAATTCCCACACTGTTTTCGTGTTTTTTATGCACGGGCTCGCGCATTTAGCCGCGATAGGCCGGCAAAGAAGGAGAAGAAGCAGTAGTGAAAAGGAAGAAACTTAAGCCTTATGGAGAGCAGAGTGGTGCTGCCTTTTTTTACTCTTGCTGCTGTTGCTGCTGTTGATGTTTTGCTGTGATATAGGGGCTCTTTTGTGCCGTTTTGTGTTAAAGCGAAGCGCACGTGGTCGACTTCTTTCTTAGCAGCACAGAGTAGGTAGTAGGCTGGCGCGTGATGATCGACGACACGCGGTGGAGGGTGGCGCGGCCTACTGCCATGCATGCACTCAACTCAACTCGATTCAACCCATCGCGCGCATGACATTTTGGTGCTAGCTAGCAGTGCGGTGGTAGTTCGATGTCCATATAGGAAGAAAGTGGGGAGGGTCTGGCTGGGTGGGGCTGGGGCTAGCCGATAGGCAGTCGATGTGACGTGTTGGATCGCGCTCGAAGCATGCTGGCTATCAAGCGATCGTGGATTGGCATACCCTGGGAGAGCTGTGGCCTACACGAGGCCTGCTTTGTTTGTGCTGAATCGGTTTGGTTTGGTTTGGTTGATTGAGGCAGTCAGTGGAAGCACGTTCTTCCTATTATACCATAATGGTGCGCTATGTTTGGCAAAAATATCTACATTTCCAATTGAAGAGTGTGCACTTGGAGATGATTATGATCTTATGTAGGTTTATGTTGGGCATGGTCACAGACAAGATCACTACTGTTCTTTAGCAGGGTTGAAAGGAACATTTATAAATATGTATAACATGAGGTGTTAAAGTTTTGATTGCACTAGTTCAATGAAAAATCTTCCCATTTAAAACTTATGCCAACCATAATAGATTTTGAGCTTTCGGATTTTGAATTCGGAACTCAAATTTACGCTAAATGACGCTAAACTTGCGTAGCAAAAAACGGACAGCAAAAAAAATGACAGAGATGACAAAAAAGACAAAAATGACAAAAAAAGATAAAAATGACAAAAAAAGATAAAAATGACAAAAATGACAAAAATGACAAAAATTAAAAAATTGACAAAAATGACAAAAATGACAAAAATGACAAAAATAACAAAAATCACAAAAATGACAAAAATGACAAAAATGACAAAAATGACAAAAATGACAAAATTGGCAAAAATGACAAAAACGACCAAAATGACAAAAATGACAAAAATGACAAAAATGACAAAAATGACAAAAATGACAAAAATGACAAAAATGACAAAAATGACAAAAATGACAAAAATGACAAAAATGACAAAAATGACAAAAATGACAAAAATGACAAAAATGACAAAAATGACAAAAATGACAAAAATGACAAAAATGACAAAAATGACAAAAATGACAAAAATGACAAAAATGACAAAAATGACAAAAATGACAAAAATGACAAAAATGACAAAAATGACAAAAATGACAAAAATGACAAAAATGACAAAAATGACAAAAATGACAAAAATGACAAAAATGACAAAAATGACAAAAATGACAAAAATGACAAAAATGACAAAAATGACAAAAATGACAAAAATGACAAAAATGACAAATATGACAAAAATGACAAAAATGACAGAAATGACAAAAAATGACGAAAACGACAAAAATGACCAAAAATTACAGAAATTACAAAAAATTACAAAATTGATAAAATTGGCAAAAATGACAAAAATGACATAAATGGCATAAATGACAAAGATGACATAAATGACAGAAAAGACAAAAATGACCAAAATACAAAAATCACAAAACTGACAAAAATGACAAAAATGACAAAAATGACAAAAATGGCAAAAAAGTCAAAAACGTTAAAAATGACAAAAATAACAAGAATGTCAAAATTTCAAAAATTTCAAAAATGACAAAAATGACAAAAATGACAAAAATGACAAAAATGACAAAAATGACAAAAATGACAAAAATGACAAAAATGACAAAAATGACAAAAATGAAAAAAACGACAAAATGACAAAAATGACAAAAATGACAAAAATGACAAAAATGACAAAACTGACAAAAATTACAAAAATGACAAAACCGACCAAAACGACAAAAACGGCAATAATGACAAAAAAATATATAAATGACATCAATGCAATAAATGACATAAAAGACATAAGTGACAGGAATGACAAAAATGACATAAATGACATAAATGACATAAACGATATAAATGACATAACTGACATAAATGACATAAACGATATAAATGACATAAATGACATAAATGACATAAATGACATAAATGACATAAATGACATAAATGACATAAATGACATAAATGACATAAATGACATAAATGACATAAATGACATAAATGACATAAATGACATGAATGACAAAAATGACAAAAATGACATAAATGACATAAATGACATGAATGACAAAAATGACAAAAATGACATAAATGACATAAATGACATAAATGACAAAAATGACAAAAAATACTAAAATGATGAAAATGACAAAAATGACAAAAATGACAAAAATGACAAAAATGACAAAAATGACAAAAATGACAAAAATGACAAAAATGACAAAAATGACAAAAATGACAAAAATGACAAAAATGACAAAAATGACAAAAATGACAAAAATGACAAAAATGACAAAAATGACAAAAATGACAAAAATGACAAAAATGACAAAAATGACAAAAATGACAAAAATGACAAAAATGACAAAAATGACAAAAATGACAAAAATGACAAAAATGACAAAAATGACAAAAATGACAAAAATGACAAAAATGACAAAAATGACAAAAATGACAAAAATGACAAAAATGACAAAAATGACAAAAATGACAAAAATGACAAAAATGACAAAAATGACAAAAATGACAAAAATGACAAAAATGACAAAAATGACAAAAATGACAAAAATGACAAAAATGACAAAAATGACAAAAATGACAAAAATGACAAAAATGACAAAAATGACAAAAATGACAAAAATGACAAAAATGACAAAAATGACAAAAATGACAAAAATGACAAAAATGACAAAAATGACAAAAATGACAAAAATGACAAAAATGACAAAAATGACAAAAATGACAAAAATGACAAAAATGACAAAAATGACAAAAATTACAAAAATTACAAAAATGACAAAAATGACAAAAATGACAAAAATGACAAAAATGACAAAAATGACAAAAATGACAAAAATGACAAAAATGACAAAAATGACAAAAATGACAAAAATGACAAAAATGACAAAAATGACAAAAATGACAAAAATGACAAAAATGACAAAAATGACAAAAATGACAAAAATGACAAAAATGACAAAAATGACAAAAATGACAAAAATGACAAAAATGACAAAAATGACAAAAATGACAAAAATGACAAAAATGACAAAAATGACAAAAATGACAAAAATGACAAAAATGACAAAAATGACAAAAATGACAAAAATGACAAAAATGACAAAAATGACAAAAATGACAAAAATGACAAAAATGACAAAAATGACAAAAATGACAAAAATGACAAAAATGACAAAAATGACGAAAATGACGAAAATGACAAAAATGACAAAAATGACAAAAATGACAAAAATGACAAAAATGACAAAAATGACAAAAATGACAAAAATGACAAAAATGACAAAAATGACAAAAATGACAAAAATGACAAAAATGACAAAAATGACAAAAATGACAAAAATGACAAAAATGACAAAAATGACAAAAATGACAAAAATGACAAAAATGACAAAAATGACAAAAATGACAAAAATGACAAAAATGACAAAAATGACAAAAATGACAAAAATGACAAAAATGACAAAAATGACAAAAATGACAAAAATGACAAAAATGACAAAAATGACAAAAATGACAAAAATGACAAAAATGACAAAAATGACAAAAATGACAAAAATGACAAAAATGACAAAAATGACAAAAATGACAAAAATGACAAAAATGACAAAAATGACAAAAATGACAAAAATGACAAAAATGACAAAAATGACAAAAATGACAAAAATGACAAAAATGACAAAAATGACAAAAATGACAAAAATGACAAAAATGACAAAAATGACAAAAATGACAAAAATGACAAAAATGACAATAATGACAAAAATGACAAAAATGACAAAAATGACAAAAATGACAAAAATGACAAAAATGACAAAAATGACAAAAATGACAAAAATGACAAAAATGACAAAAATGACAAAAACGACAAAAAAGACAAAAATGACAAAAATGACAAAAATGACAAAAATGACAAAAATGACAGAAAAGACAAAAATGACAGAAATGACAGAAATGTCAAAAATGACAAAAATGACATAAAGGGCAAATTTCACAAAACTGACAAAATTGACAAAAATGACAAAAATGACAAAAATGACAAAAATGACAAAAATGACAAAAATGACAAAAATGACAAAAATGACAAAAATGACAAAAATGACAAAAATGACAAAAATGACAAAAATGACAAAAATGACAAAAATGACAAAAATGACAAAAATGACAAAAATGACAAAAATGACAAAAATGACAAAAATGACAAAAATGACAAAAATGACAAAAATGACAAAAATGACAAAAATGACAAAAATGACAAAAATGACAAAAATGACAAAAATTACAAAAATTACAAAAATTACAAAAATGACAAAAATGACAAAAATGACAAAAATGACAAAAATGACAAAAATGACAAAAATGACAAAAATGACAAAAATGACAAAAATGACAAAAATGACAAAAATGACAAAAATGACAAAAATGACAAAAATGACAAAAATGACAAAAATGACAAAAATGACAAAAATGACAAAAATGACAAAAATGACAAAAATGACAAAAATGACAAAAATGACAAAAATGACAAAAATGACAAAACTGACAAAAATGAAAAAAATGACAAAAATGACAAAAATGACAAAAATGACAAAAATGACAAAAATGACAAAAATGACAAAAATGACAAAAATGACAAAAATGACAAAAATGACAAAAATGACAAAAATGACAAAAATGACAAAAATGACAAAAATGACATAAATGACAAAAATGACATAAATGACATAAATGACATAAATGACATAAATGACATAAATGACATAAATGACATAAATGACATAAATGACATGAATGACAAAAATGACAAAAATGACATAAATGACATAAATGACATAACTGACATAAATGACATAAATGACATAAATGACATTGATGACATAAATGACAAAAATGACAAAAACTACTAAAATGATGAAAATGACAAAAATGACAAAAATGACAAAAATGACAAAAATGACAAAAATGACAAAAATGACAAAAATGACAAAAATGACAAAAATGACAAAAATGACAAAAATGACAAAAATGACATGAATGACAAAAATGACATAAATGACATAAATGACATAAATGACATAAATGACATAAATGACATAAATGACATAAATGACATAAATGACATAAATGACATAAATGACATAAATGACATAAATGACATAAATGACATGAATGACAAAAATGACAAAAATGACATAAATGACATAAATGACATAACTGACATAAATGACATAAATGACATAAATGACATTGATGACATAAATGACAAAAATGACAAAAAATACTAAAATGATGAAAATGACAAAAATGACAAAAATGACAAAAATGACAAAAATGACAAAAATGACAAAAATGACAAAAATGACAAAAATGACAAAAATGACAAAAATGACAAAAATGACAAAAATGACAAAAATGACAAAAATGACAAAAATGACAAAAATGACAAAAATGACAAAAATGACAAAAATGACAAAAATGACAAAAATGACAAAAATGACAAAAATGACAAAAATGACAATAATGACAAAAATGACAAAAATGACAAAAATGACAAAAATGACAAAAATGACAAAAATGACAAAAATGACAAAAATGACAAAAATGACAAAAATGACAAAAATGACAAAAATGACAAAAATGACATAAATGACAAAAATGACATAAATGACATAAATGACATAAATGACATAAATGACATAAATGACATAAATGACATAAATGACATGAATGACAAAAATGACAAAAATGACATAAATGACATAAATGACATAAATGACATAAATGACATAAATGACATTGATGACATAAATGACAAAAATGACAAAAAATACTAAAATGATGAAAATGACAAAAATGACAAAAATGACAAAAATGACAAAAATGACAAAAATGACAAAAATGACAAAAATGACAAAAATGACATGAATGACAAAAATGACATAAATGACATAAATGACATAAATGACATAAATGACATAAATGACATAAATGACATAAATGACATAAATGACATAAATGACATAAATGACATAAATGACATGAATGACAAAAATGACAAAAATGACATAAATGACATGAATGACAAAAATGACAAAAATGACATAAATGACATAAATGACATTGATGACATAAATGACAAAAATGACAAAAAATACTAAAATGATGAAAATGACAAAAATGACAAAAATGACAAAAATGACAAAAATGACAAAAATGACAAAAATGACAAAAATGACAAAAATGACAAAAATGACAAAAATGACAAAAATGACAAAAATGACAAAAATGACAAAAATGACAAAAATGACAAAAATGACAAAAATGACAAAAATGACAAAAATGACAAAAATGACAAAAATGACAAAAATGACAAAAATGACAAAAATGACAAAAATGACAATAAAGACAAAAATGACAAAAATGACAAAAATGACAAAAATGACAAAAATGACAAAAATGACAAAAATGACAGAAAAGACAAAAATGACAGAAATGACAGAAATGTCAAAAATGACAAAAATGACATAAAGGGCAAATTTCACAAAACTGACAAAATTGACAAAAATGACAAAAATGACAAAAATGACAAAAATGACAAAAATGACAAAAATGACAAAAATGACAAAAATGACAAAAATGACAAAAATGACAAAAATGACAAAAATGACAAAAATGACAAAAATGACAAAAATGACAAAAATGACAAAAATGACAAAAATGACAAAAATGACAAAAATGACAAAAATGACAAAAATGACAAAAATGACAAAAATGACAAAAATGACAAAAATGACAAAAATGACAAAAATGACAAAAATGACAAAAATGACAAAAATGACAAAAATGACAAAAATGACAAAAATGACAAAAATGACAAAAATGACAAAAATGACAAAAATTACAAAAATGACAAAAATGACAAAAATGACAAAAATGACAAAAATGACAAAAATGACAAAAATGACAAAAATGACAAAAATGACAAAAATGACAAAAATGACAAAAATGACAAAAATGACAAAAATGACAAAAATGACAAAAATGACAAAAATGACAAAAATGACAAAAATGACAAAAATGACAAAAATGACAAAAATGACAAAAATGACAAAAATGACAAAAATGACAAAAATGACAAAAATGACAAAAATGACAAAAATGACAAAAATGACAAAAATGACAAAAATGACAAAAATGACAAAAATGACAAAAATGACAAAAATGACAAAAATGACAAAAATGACAAAAATGACAAAAATGACAAAAATGACAAAAATGACAAAAATGACAAAAATGACAAAAATGACAAAAATGACAAAAATGACAAAAATGACAAAAATGACAAAAATGACAAAAATGACAAAAATGACAAAAATGACAAAAATGACAAAAATGACAAAAATGACAAAAATGACAAAAATGACAAAAATGACAAAAATGACAAAAATGACAAAAATGACAAAAATGACAAAAATGACAAAAATGACAAAAATGACAAAAATGACAAAAATGACAAAAATGACAAAAATGACAAAAATGACAAAAATGACAAAAATGACAAAAATGACAAAAATGACAAAAATGACAAAAATGACAAAAATGACAAAAATGACAAAAATGACAAAAAAGACCAAAAAGACAAAAATGACAAAAATGACAAAAATGACAAAAATGACAAAAATGACAAAAAAAGACAAAAATGACAGAAATGACAGAAATGTCAAAAATGACAAAAATGACATAAAGGGCAAATTTCACAAAACTGACAAAATTGACAAAAATGACAAAAATGACAAAAATGACAAAAATGACAAAAATGACAAAAATGACAAAAATGACAAAAATGACAAAAATGACAAAAATGACAAAAATGACAAAAATGACAAAAATGACAAAAATGACAAAAATGACAAAAATGACAAAAATGACAAAAATGACAAAAATGACAAAAATGACAAAAATGACAAAAATGACAAAAATGACAAAAATGACAAAAATGACAAAAATGACAAAAATGACAAAAATGACAAAAATGACAAAAATGACAAAAATGACAAAAATGACAAAAATGACAAAAAAGACCAAAAAGACAAAAATGACAAAAATGACAAAAATGACAAAAATGACAAAAATGACAAAAATGACAAAAATGACAAAAATGACAAAAATGACAAAAATGACAAAAATGACAAAAATGACAAAAATGACAAAAATGACAAAAATGACAAAAATGACAAAAATGACAAAAATGACAAAAAAGACAAAAATGACAAAAATGACAAAAATGACAAAAATGACAAAAATGACAAAAAAGACAAAAATGACAAAAATGACAAAAATGACAAAAATGACAAAAATGACAAAAATGACAAAAATGACAAAAATGACAAAAATGACAAAAATGACAAAAATGACAAAAATGACAAAAATGACAAAAATGACAAAAATGACAAAAATGACAAAAATGACAAAAATGACAAAAATGACAAAAATGACAAAAATGACAAAAATGACAAAAATGACAAAAATGACAAAAATGACAAAAATGACAAAAATGACAAAAATGACAAAAATGACAAAAATGACAAAAATGACAAAAATTTACAAAAATGACAAAAATGACAAAAATGACAAAAATGACAAAAATGACAAAAATGACAAAAATGACAAAAATGACAAAAATGACAAAAATGACAAAAATGACAAAAATGACAAAAATGACAAAAATGACAAAAATGACAAAAATGACAAAAATGACAAAAATGACAAAAATGACAAAAATGACAAAAATGACAAAAATGACAAAAATGACAAAAATGACAAAAATGACAAAAATGACAAAAATGACAAAAATGACAAAAATGACAAAAATGACAAAAATGACAAAAATGACAAAAATGACAAAAATGACAAAAATGACAAAAATGACAAAAATGACAAAAATGACAAAAATGACAAAAATGACAAAAATGACAAAAATGACAAAAATGACAAAAATGACAAAAATGACAAAAATGACAAAAATGACAAAAATGACAAAAATGACAAAAATGACAAAAATGACAAAAATGACAAAAATGACAAAAATGACAAAAATGACAAAAATGACAAAAATGACAAAAATGACAAAAATGACAAAAATGACAAAAATGACAAAAATGACAAAAATGACAAAAATGACAAAAATGACAAAAATGACAAAAATGACAAAAATGACAAAAATGACAAAAATGACAAAAATGACAAAAATGACAAAAATGACAAAAATGACAAAAATGACAAAAATGACAAAAATGACAAAAATGACAAAAATGACAAAAATGACAAAAATGACAAAAATGACAAAAATGACAAAAATGACAAAAATGACAAAAATGACAAAAATGACAAAAATGACAAAAATGACAAAAATGACAAAAATGACAAAAATGACAAAAATGACAAAAATGACAAAAATGACAAAAATGACAAAAATGACAAAAATGACAAAAATGACAAAAATGACAAAAATGACAAAAATGACAAAAATGACAAAAATGACAAAAATGACAAAAATGACAAAAATGACAAAAATGACAAAAATGACAAAAATGACAAAAATGACAAAAATGACAAAAATGACAAAAATGACAAAAATGACAAAAATGACAAAAATGACAAAAATGACAAAAATTACAAAAATTACAAAAATTACAAAAATTACAAAAATTACAAAAATTACAAAAATGACAAAAATTACAAAAATGACAAAAAATACAAAAATTACGAAAATGACAAAAATGACAAAAAATAAAAAATGACAAAAATGACAAAAATGACAAAAATGACAAAACGAAAAAAAATGACAAAAAATGACAAAAAATGACAAAAAATGACAAAAAATGACAAAAAATGACAAAAATGACAAAAGAAATTAAAATGACAAAAATGACAAAAACGACAAAAATGATAAAAGAAATAAAAATGACAAAAATGACAAAAATGACAAAAATGACAAAAATGACAAAAATGACAAAAATGACAAAAATGACAAAAATGACAAAAATGACAAAAATGACAAAAATGACAAAAATGACAAAAATGACAAAAATGACAAAAATGACAAAAATGACAAAAATGACAAAAATGACAAAAATGACAAAAATGACAAAAATGACAAAAATGACAAAAATGACAAAAATGACAAAAATGACAAAAATGACAAAAATGACAAAAATGACAAAAATGACAAAAATGACAAAAATGACAAAAATGACAAAAATGACAAAAATGACAAAAATGACAAAAATGACAAAAATGACAAAAATGACAAAAATGATAAAAATGACAAAAATGACAAAAATGACAAAAATGACAAAAATGACAAAAATGACAAAAATGACAAAAATGACAAAAATGACAAAAATGACAAAAATGACAAAAATGACAAAAATGACAAAAATGACAAAAATGACAAAAATGACAAAAATGACAAAAATGACAAAAATGACAAAAATGACAAAAATGACAAAAATGACAAAAATGACAAAAATGACAAAAATGACAAAAATGACAAAAATGACAAAAATGACAAAAATGACAAAAATGACAAAAATGACAAAAATGACAAAAATGACAAAAATGACAAAAATGACAAAAATGACAAAAATGACAAAAATGACAAAAATGACAAAAATGACAAAAATGACAAAAATGACAAAAATGACAAAAATGACAAAAATGACAAAAATGACAAAAATGACAAAAATGACAAAAATGACAAAAATGACAAAAATGACAAAAATGACAAAAATGACAAAAATGACAAAAATGACAAAAATGACAAAAATGACAAAAATGACAAAAATGACAAAAATGACAAAAATGACAAAAATGACAAAAAAGACAAAAATGACAAAAATGACAAAAATGACAAAAATGGCAAAAATGACAAAAATGACAAAAATGACAAAAATGACAAAAATGACAAAAATGACAAAAATGACAAAAATGACAAAAATTACAAAAATTACAAAAATGACAAAAATAACAAAAATGACAAAAATAACAGAAATGACAGAAATGACAAAAATGGCAAAAATGACAAAAATGACAGAAATGGCAAAAAGGACATAAATGACGAAAATGACGAAAATGACAAAGATGACAATTATGACCAAAACTACAAAATGACAAAATTGACAAAAATGTTAAAAATGACAATAATGAAAAATAGCAACAGTTTAAAAATGAAAGAAATGACAATAAAGACAAAAATGACAAAAATGGCAGAAATGACTATTTTTTTCCATAATTTTAACAAATCTATTGGATCGTTTCTTAGTCATGTTACTCTAAATCGCAACTTTTTGCTACCAATAAGTTTTCCATCCGATTCCGTGCTGTTGTTGGGCTACGAGCTATATTTCTCCCGGAATTCGATTCGCTGAAAATTGCCAGTCCGTGCCCGGCACGCCAAATGTGCTTTCGATTAGAAACGAGATGTGCCTACCTTTAGTTTTGATCGCATCTTCCCGATCATCGGCTCAGGCTGGAATGGTTTTACGAAAGATCTATCCCTTCCGAATTATCCATCCCATCATCCGATGGATTTTACTCTTGGCTGTTGTTGGCGAGTGTTTTGGGATGCTTAACTCTTTGTGTGAAGTCAATCAAGATAGAGCAATTTTCGGGGGGCCTTCGCCGTTGGCTGATGACGGCTTCATTTCCTTTTCGTCGTCGTCGTTTCGCTTTTATCTCTCTATTTTAAATTTGTTGATTTACTTTTTGGCTTTTGCTTCCGTCTGGCGGCTGGCTCTCGGCTGAATGAATTGGTTTGGCATGGAGAGTGTTACCTCGTGGCTTGCCGTAGGCCATTTATATGAATCTAATTAATTAACGCTCGCCGTCGTCGTCGGTTTTTTTTTCGTTTGTTGCTACTCCGCACTTGCTTTCCGGGGCTTAGGTGTTGCCTATTTTGCGCTTTTTTCCGCGGTGGCGCACTTTTGGGCGTGAAATTTGATGGCCTATTGGGTATTAATGACCTTTTTGGGAGGTTTTCGGATTCCTCTGCGGATCCCATGGGGGAAGCTTACCTGATACTACCTTCTACTTGCCACTTTTGTTCATTGCGTCATACTTGGGTTGTTTTGGCTGGATTCGCCGGCAGTCTTTTCGGTTAATTACGAACGTTTTTCCAGTTAATTACTGGTAGCTAGGAGGAGTTTTACTCATTTCGACGAGTAGATGAAAAGATGAGCTGATAATCGCTGGTTTAAGTTAGATCATTCAAAATAGTTGAATATTTGAAAAAACCACAAATCAGCAATCCGTCAACAGTCCTGATTTCATAACTGTTAACGATAAGTTTTAAAACAAAATTAAAAGTTTATAACTTTCATTGCTCCACACGAGATTATCACTTCTAGGAAACTAAAAGGAAGTGAACCCTTTAGACATCTACGTGACATATGAGAGATCGTCGGCGGGGCTTCAAAGTAATCTTCGACTAAACTCTAAGTACCAACAAGTTTCTGGAAATATGTCTCAAAATTTTCAAACAGCATGGCGCGCGAAGCCCTTGTCACGTGCTTCGACTGATTTTGATTCTCGGAAGGATGCTGCGTCCTACACTCGAGTCTGTCTTCTCCGGGCGGGCTGCAATGTTTCGACTCATTCAACAAGTTGTAAGTCCCAGCGAGTGGTTCAATTGGCTCAATTGCCGCTCAAACAAGCGTAACGGTGCGCATCCCTTTGTGCTATCCGAGATGCTATCGATTGTATTTTGCATTTTCGAATAAGGTTTTTCGTCGTCTGGCATTGTCCATAGATCTGGGTCCAACAGGAAACCTTGGCCGATCCCAGCTGGAAAGGTGAAACTTTGCTATAAGATAATACCTTTCCTCGTGCTCTCGGTGGGTCATCAGCAGGGACACTTGAACGAGAGTGGGCTGACATTCATTCAACTTCCTGTCCACGGGAAGCTCATACGCTAAGCAGGTAAGATCCTAACAATTGACCAATTACTTCCAGCCGAGCTATTGATTGCTATCTTTCGACCAGACTCAAAAATTCAAAAGATACTCGAGAGACCACGTGAGGTGAGGGTTCGTTTCGAGAAGTGTGGATTTCATTCAGGTGACATATGGACATGCAAAATAACCGTGACTGTCTTGCTTTTGAAAGAAGATGCTTAGAAACTGCTTGAGAATTTCAAGGATTTTATCCTATTGAACGACAAGTACAAACGAGTGGAAAGTCGAAAAATCTTTGAACGACATTTTTGTGTCTTATAAAGTAAGCTCGAAGTCTTTTTGAAGAGCGTGAAACTCATTGAAAAGATTTTTGAAAAAATGTTTTTCGCAAAAGATGGCTTTTTGAATCTGAAGCTAATTTCCATTCATTGAGAGCAAGGCAGAAGATCCGTAGAGAATGCCATTCAAAATACAATCGAAGCTTAAGTCATTCATTTACAAAACTTCAGCTGTGAATTTTAAGTTCACACTGGCTTTACCTATGTA
Source organism: Uranotaenia lowii (assembly GCF_029784155.1). Classification (NCBI taxonomy): domain Eukaryota; kingdom Metazoa; phylum Arthropoda; class Insecta; order Diptera; family Culicidae; genus Uranotaenia; species Uranotaenia lowii. The sequence goes on from NC_073692.1 coordinate 432,092,948, forward strand.
TGGTTTGTTTAGTTCCATCTTTAACTAATTCTCATCCTACAAAGATCAGCAATAGCGATAGCAGTCTACAATCGCGGTGCATTCTGGCGAACTTTCAAATGCCAAAAAATGGTTGAAAATAGCTAAATGGTGAAAAGGTTAAAAGTTTGCATTGAAAATAGAACTACGGCCAGGTCAACCATGTGACGAATACCGCAAAAGATATCGAGGGAAGGAATGAAACTTGGAGTTCTCTGCCAAACGTTCCATATGTTCCATATTGTTAATATGAAAAAAATCAGAAGGTTAATTTATAGGAAAAACAAAAATAATAGATTGATCTAACCAAAAACTTCCAATGCTTGACACAGATACAAACTTGTTCTATATTTGATGCCATCCGAGACCCTTTTCCAGCCAAGATGATATTTTTGTGGACTTCAGTAAACTTCTAAATTTTGTTGATTATATATGTAGCTTCTCCGTGGTAATATTAACTTAATTTTTCCACTGAATCCAATAAATCTTGAAGTACAATTGAATTCACAAAATACTTTCACCAGGTATCCAGGATGAGGTTTTTCTTAGCTTTTACTGGACCACAATTTTTTTCTCAAGGCACTTGTGCAATTCCAACTTATAACTTTCACAGTAACGATTTTCTTGGCGAACTTTTAACACTTGAACTGTTGATTGTTAACTTTTGTTATTTTTCTATCAAATTATAAAAAAATAATTGCGGAGCCGAAAAAAAAAACGTGTTGACGGTTTGGCATACGCCTACTATCCTGACAGTTTAAAAATAAGATGTCAATTTGACATGAAATTGCAACTTGACCCTCAATCAAGCGAAATAAAATGTCTCGATTCAGAAATGCCAGAAAAAAATCAATCTCGATTTATAAATTTTGTTTTAAGATAAAATAACAAAAGCGAAGTTTCTTTTCAGTTTTCTTTTTTTGTACTACTACTTCAAAAGCGACAGCAAAATCTTTTTCTCGAAGGGTTTTGATTGTCATCAGTATTCATCTACCAGAAAATGTTGATGAAGGCCTACAAAAAATCACATCAACTTACAGACGCTTTGTGAAAATTTCTACTCGAATACTTAATAAAAAGGTAAAACTTAAAGAAAATTGCTGTCCATGGATGACATTTGACCACAGAGAACAGACATACAAGCTCGAACAAAAAATCATCAAAAAAGTATGTAAAATTTCAAATGCTGTCACCAAAAAAATACGTTAGAAATTGACTACAAACAGTGCCATCTATTGCGCCGTTCAAAAGTTACAAATCAACATTAAAGTGCTCAGTTTTCGAAAAGACGTAATCGTATAAGAACTCACAAAAAATGAGTCCAATGTCTCAGTAAAATGGACGGCTTTAATTTATTGCTAAATAAATGAAATCAGAGTTATTTTTAACTGGGAGGAATTTCACTTTCTTTATTTTTGCACTACTATGACAGGTAAGATAACTAACAGCTTTGGTACTTGAACAGTAATTTATGTTAGAAAATACATCTCCTATGTCCAGTCAAATACAAGAACATTCTTGACGATCAGTCTCACCCAGCAGTACTGATTCTAGGCATCTCAAAGCGGGTTACTTTCACATATAACTTTAGCATCCAGCTGTTTTAAACTTTGTATTTCTAACAAATTTGATGGAAAAAGATAATAACTTTTATGATTATTTTTTTTATGCAACATGATGAACGTATTACGAAGCTTCAATAGCGATTTTCTTAAAGCATGCTAAGCAGCTCATACGACCTATAGAAAACTGACTGAAACTTAGTCAGCTTTGTTTTGACAGTTCTCTTTGGAGTGTTTTGAGACATCTGGAGATAATTATTCAAAACGATCAAAAAAGCACCCAAATGATATCAATTTAAAAGAGATGTTAATTCATATAAATAAAAAATTTAGTTCGAAAAAACAACAATGCAAAAGGCTCTATTACGAGCGCTTATTAAATAATTCACCACATTCTAAGCTCTGGAGAAACATAAATACGCTCTTAGGTAAATCTAAAACGACTTCCTCAATTAACCTTTCAGATGAAAGAGGTGTTATATATAACTAATAGTACACAGATTTGTGAGAAATTTAACAAACACTTTTCAACAATTGGAAAAAACCTGGCTGAAAAGATTCCAATAAATACTGAAAATGATCATTTGTCTCAAATCGAACAGGTAGAAAATACAATCTTCTTACGGCCCGCTAGTATAAACGAGGTTCGACTAGTAATTTTTTCACTTGAAAATAAAAAGAGTCATGGATCAGATGGTTTCCCTGTTAATGTCTTGAAAATTAACCATGAAACATTTTCGTACATACTTACACAATATTTTAATCGAATTTTGGATATCAGGAGTTTTCCCGAACTGTCTAAAAATTGCGAAAGTTATTCCTGTTTTTAAGGCTGGCTTGTTTAAGCTTCTTTTTAATAGAATGGTAGACTTTCTAAATCAGAACAATATACTCTATAAACTGCAATATGGATTTAGATCAGGTTCGAGCACTCAAATTGCTATCTCTGAATCAGTTGACTCCATCATATGTAAAATAGAGTCAAAAAATATTGTTGAGGCATTATTTTCGGATCTCAACAAAGCCTTCGGCACTCTAAATCATGACATATTATTGTCGAAATTGTATGAATACGGGATAAGAGGAACAGCATATCTCCTTCGTAGCTGCTTAGAAGGTCGCAAGCAGTTTGCTATTGAAAACAGCAGTTTGCTATTGAAAACACAAGAAGCGAATTAAGAAATATCGATATCGGCATACCACAAGGGAGTAATATCGGGCCATTACTTTTCTTTGTATATGTCAATGATTTATGTAACCTTCAACTTAAAGGCACAGCACGTTTATTTGCCGATGATACAGCAATTTTTTATTCAGAAACATCACCTGATATTATAATTCAGCACATTGAAGATGACCTAAAACTACTTTCAAAATATTTCAATTCAAACCTACTTTCACTAAAATATACTAAAACCAAATACATGTTGTTTCGTTTACCGCATAAAAAGCTTCCTCGTACTAATGACCCAGCAATGAATGAAAATTCTATTGAGAGAGTTAGTTGTTTCAAATATTTGGGAATAAACTTAGATGAAACTCTCTCATGGAATCGTCACATTGAACACTTGGAAAAAAAATTACTCCTCTTTGCGGTGTTCTTTGGAAACTGAGAAATTTTGTTCCACAACACGTTCTCTTTAAATTTTATTTTGCATTGTTACCTAGTGGATAGATTTCCCTTAAACTTTTAAGATGCGAATTTACCGCAAGCACTTATGCGCCAACCGCTATTGCGGATGTGCTAGCGGACCAGTTAATTTGTCCGGACTCTTACCCCAGGGGGGGACAGTTTTTATTTTCGCGCTCTAAAAAAGGAAGAAGCGAATTGGCAATATCGTTGGGAATCAAGATCGGCTCTTTGAAAATTCGTGTAAGCGCATCTCAATCCCAAAAACTTCAAGAATGTCCAAAAAGTAAAATGACTTACCAACGTATTGCCAAGTTACGTCCTCCGGGTGTCCACACATAGGTCGTCGTAGTAGCCTCCACTGGGTCCACGACCAGTTGGTTTCCTGCGTGCGGATTCCACTTCTTACTTTTCACACTACCGCGATCTATTTTCTTGATCTTTTCGCGCTCAACATATGACAATCAGATTCAAGTTATTTGATCAATTGCTACGACCGACTTACAACCGACAATTTTTCAAGTATCTACTACGCTTTTTCCACGACTGGCTTCTAGCAAGGTTCAAGGAATAGAGACCATATCAAAGTCTTCCTTGTTTTCAGGAAAACTTCCCCAACCGCTTCCCCTAGGAGGTTTTCCTAAAACCGTCCGCATAGACAATGCAAAAATAACGCGAGAGTAATTTCAGCATTCTTTGGGGAACGCAGCCGGCCGTTAGTTAGCCATTCCACTTTAAGGACGCCCTCTCTATCTAAGGTCAAGAAGCGCCGCTTACACTGAGTTTCCAAGAATCTCAAAGAGTTTCACTTATATTACTAACGATATTGCCAATAAACTTCGGGGGCATATTTTGCCACGCAACAGCGTTTATTCACTCTCAATTGAACAACCTTTTATGATATGGGGAAGAGCCTCCTTGTCCCACTTACAGAAACTTCAAAAGCCTCAGAATAGATGCTTGAAAAACATCTTAAAGCTCATTTTCATAGGTGATGGAAAGAATTAAAGAAACATGAGCTATCAAAGAACGAAATAACATAAGCCGCAAATATCATGAATTTTTCGAAAAAGAATCCGCGGAGATTGCAGGTTCAAGTCTTGCCGGTGAGCCGTTGTATCTTTTTCGAAAAATTCATGATATTTACGGCTTATGTTCTTCCGTTCTTTGATAGCTCATGTTTCTTTAATTCTTTCCATCACCTACGAAAATGTGATTATTTTCAGGTACAAAAATGTACCAAACGATTTCATAACATCAGTAGGGGAGAATGAGGATACTTGATCCCTGGGGATACTTGATTCCTTAGCTATATCTCGAAACTGGAATGTCTTACAAAGATCAAATGTTCTAGAAAAATGTGCCAAAATGAGCAAAATAACAATGTTGTAGTTTAAAATTTTTTAACAAAATAATTTTTTGAGTAATTGAACTTTGTTTGAAAAATTTCACAAAATGTAACTTGAAGATCTTTTTTCATCACTTTAAAATGTACCTTACTTGGGAAAATTATGAAAAAAAATATTTGTTCCAATGTATCAATCGCTCGAGCGTAAAATGAACTTCATAATGCCATATTTTCAAAGTAATGGAAAACTCTCAACTTTTTTCAGAAAAAGTTTTCTAAAATGTTGATTATGGGTACATTTGATCCTCTAGAGTTGGGTACAATTGATCCCCCTTCCAAACGGCATATTCTTCTTCTGAATTGATCGTTATGATTGCTTATTACGAAATTACTAATATTTATCCAAAAACTAATATTTATCGAACAATTGTCTGAAGAAAAAAGCAAAAATAATTAATTTTCTCTTAATTATATAAAATAGCGCCTTTAAGTATGCAATGTCATTAGCGTTGAGACAAAGTTATAGAATTTTCTTTTTATGTCTGCTATAAATTGTGAAATGAGAACAAACATGACCAAAACAGTCAATTAACATTCTATCTTGGGGTTTTGTTTGATTTTTTCCATGGATTAGGGCTTCCTGAATAAAAGATCAAGTCTCCTTCAATAGGGGATCAAGTCTCCCCTAACTTCAGAAAAATCGCAATTTTTTTACTCCCACGAAAATGCTTCTAGTTCATCAACGGGTTCAAGTATCGTTCTAATTTTTGGAGCATAGAAACTTGAAGTTACAAGCTGTCAGAAAATGTCAAAGACGGCGAGTTGCAAAATTTTTCCAAAAAGATATGGTGAAAATAAGAAAAGGGGATCAAGCATTCCCACTCTCCCCTATTGATCTTAAAGCTCCCCTTGTTATTCCGTACCCTTCAGCTATACTCTTTAAGAACGCATAACGTTCTTCCAAAATCTGAATTCTGTGATTTGCGACTGTTATATATGTCTTTGATAATCTAAACTCAATTGAAAATATTCAAAACCTTCATTTTACTACGGGATTGCGAAACAGATTTCTTGCAACGTAGCCGATCCACAACATCATTAGGGCAAAAAAGAATTTCGTTTATTGGACCTACTAAATACAACACCTTCCAAACTGAAATTAAAAACATAACCAAGCGTTCCATGTTCAAATCCAAAGTGATACAGTCTTTGAAAGAAAAATTGAACCAGTCGATCATCAACCAGTCTTTGTTTTGTTTACCTTTTGTACTTTGTAGCGTTAATATCTTATATTATTATTCTTAAATATTTTGTAGCTTATATTTTATCTTATTGAATTATTGCACATAACATAATAAAGTTAGCATTTACTTTTATTATCATTTTGCTGCCAGACATGCTGAGAACAATAGCGTCCATTACCAGGGGGCTCAATTGAGCCTTTGGGTGTGGGGGAGTGTAGTAGGCCGCTACATTATAATAATAATAAAAAAAAGGAATATAAAAGTGCTTACTTGCGCCGATAAAAAATTAAGTAAGGAAAATGCGTATACCATTACTTGATAATGCGAGAATGCTTTCTAAACTGATGTTTATTGAAGAGAAAAAAAAACGTGACACTTGCATTGAGTTAGAGTTTAAATTGAATTGTCATTTTCTCGTCTGTTATTTTTACTCACGTTTAAGGAATGTATTCGAAAAAAAAAAATGCAACACTTTGTTTTGTGAATAACTTTTGAATGCATGGATGTAAATTGATGAAATTATCAGTGAAGCTACCTGATAATGTGCAAATTTTTGTGATGTTCTGTTTAGTGGTTTTTGAAATAGCTTCCAATGAAGAAGTTTTTCCACTTTAATATTTGGGCAACACGTGCGCTATCTATAATGTATATGGGAGAGTGGGGAATCATGGGCCACTTTTTTTCGTTGTTCCATAACTTCTTTATTATAAAAGATAAAACGAAAATAAAAAATGGTATGGTTTTCTACATTTTCAAGGTATCATAAGGTATTTTTTTAAATTTATTAATAAGTTATTTTCCCCAAATTCTGACTGTTTGAAAAAAAGCAATATTTTTTGGATTTTGAAAAATGGTGGGGAATCGTGGGCCATCAAATCCAAATTGACCAAATAACATGCAAAGTTTATGAGTTGACCCAAAACTGTGATTTCCTAATTCAATTCGTTATTTAAAGGCAATTTCAGATGATGAAATAAAAAAGAGAGCTGTGTATGATCGCATAGATTCCAAAACCTGGCTCGCGAACGTTTTTGCAAAATTTCTTATATAGGATGGACAACATATTTTTCATAACTCTTCATTTGGCATAAGAAAACTTTGCAGATATGAAAAACGTATTTAGAGTTCTGAATGTGTATAAAACATAAAAATATAGGTGATTCAAGATGTGTGGCCCACGATTCCCCACAAGCTATGATTTTCAAATTGGTTGCGTTTGTGTGACTTATTGATGTTGCATCAAAAATTCCTTTTCCACGTGAAAGATCTTGACAAAACTAAGATCATAAGCGTATGAGCATATTTTTGTTATGCACTTTAGGTTCCCCATCGATGAAATTAGCGGGTGTTTTTTTAATTCTGTAAGTAAATTTTTCTAACTTTTTTTAGCTTGATAAATAAAAGAAGCATATGATGCGTATTTCAGTCAACAACATGTAGGAATACATGCTTACTCAAAGCGACGACGATGACAGTTGGTTTGAGATTTTTATCTCATCACACACCTCAGATATTAAAAGTGGCCCACGTTTCCCCATGGCCCACGATACCCCACTCTCCCCTACTATTAACCACCTTTTTTTTAAATCAAGTCTATTTTCGATTACGTTTGCTAATTCCTAAAACTTCACTTCAAAATAACTCAAGATTTTGAATTTGGTTAAAGTTATAACAAATTAAGTCGATTGTCCTGCGGTACAAAAACAACGTATTTTACTTTTTATCACTTCATCACAGTTCTTGCGCAATGGCACGATTCCAAATCCAACTTAAACATAGTGTATACTACAGAGTAAACAGTCGCATTTGGAGGCATACTTTTTTTTTAAAATTTTTAGCCATTCTTCGTGCCAATCGTAATGAAACACTGAGTGATTTGAAGTTTCCACAGACCGTTTGCGTCCTCAAATACTATCCAGGAAATACAGGCGAGACTTTTCAACGAAAAGTTTCTGGTTTCAAACCTGCCAGATGATCGCTTAAGAGCTCGTTTTGCTGTCCATTACGAATTTTTTCAAAATATGTCCCCACCAGCAGTCCAAATATTTTGCGCACGATTTTACCATCGTATTTTGTTTATTTTACCGAGGCAGCTTTTCTACCTTGTAGAAAAGAAGTCAGACCTGTTTATAATTCAGCTTATGGAACCTTTCAGGAAAATTTATATTTTTTATAACTTCCCCTATTCACATTTTCGGATTGAGCTTGAACCTCTCACATTCCTTAACTTCACGGAATCAATCAGCTTCACTTTTATTCAAATTTTAGCTCACTATTGGATCCTCTAGGTATTCTCAAACGATAGTTGATTACCAGCTATTTTTGGGTTTCCCAATGAGACTTTTCTGGATTTCTCTCGATCCTGCCAAAAAAAATTGTCAATGAATTTCAGTATTGGATGCTATCTCAAAAACCACTTGACAGATAAGTACAAATTTTGCACACGTACACATTACATTACAAGATAGTTTCACTGAAAACTTCATCAATTTTCATCCGTGCATTCAAGAGTAATTCACGAAATAAAGTGTTGCCTTTTTTGTTTCTAATACACTCCTTAGATCAGTTGTGAAATAAAAAAGGGTGTCTGTCACGTTTGTCTACAATCAATCCACAGTATTCCTTCATAGTAAAGTAGTCCTAGTTATTTTAAATTCTATGTCCTTCATTGATAAGTCCGCTGTGCGCAATGTGGTGGAAAGAGAGGTGATGAGAAAGAAACGTTGCAAAAGTAGAAGTAAAGTTTTTTCTTTGTAAACATAGTTACCATGACAGAAGTGACGTCACTACCGACCATTTTCGCGACACATTTTGCCTAGGATTAATGAAGCTTCTTGACAACGACGCGTCACGACGCAGGGCTTGTTTATGTTTATTTTTCTTTTTTCTGTCCAACGTGCAATATTGTGCGTTCCTTTGCGCCACCTTAGTAAAAGTGTACCTCATTGCGCTGTGCGTTGACACGGCATCGGAACGCTCGATGTGCCATCACCAGGGTTACAGCCAAACAAACAGCGAATCACGTGGTGGCGCTTACCAAAACAAACAAATTCGTTTCCCTGTTTCTTAGCAATATCGAAGCTGGCGTCTAACTGGCGTCGAATTCCAAGTGACTAGGGGAAAGGTTTCCTAAATGAGCCTATTGGGTTAAATGCGCCTAAGCTGCGGTCGTTTGACGAAATGGCTTACAAGACAACATTTCTAACCAATGCATTTTAAGGGTGATATGCTTTGAACATAAGGCAAGAATGAATTTCATGAATAAATCAACCAAAAAAAATAATTAAAAATTCATACAAGAAATTGATACCTTCTGATGAAATATTTTGACTTTTAAAAATTATACGTTAAGAAGCTCAAAGCAAAAAGTTGGGTGGTTTTTGTTTGTTATTCAAATAAACCAAATTTAAGCTTTTATGATGGTTTCATAATGATTGGAAAGTGAAATAAGAGAGTGTTTTTGTATGCCCTCATCATGTTTATAAAATGCCGCTATCCTAAAATAACAGGTTAAATAGAATAAATATATAATTTTTATCATTAAAACTTCGAATTTAAGCTCTAACAAACACTTTAAGAGGGAATTGAAGACCTCAAAACAGATTTGATAGTTTTCTTTATGGATGAACTGCCTCCATACTATAGCAACCCTAACTTTTGTTTTATTCTATAAAATTATAAAAGAAATAGATTTATATAAAACTTCAGCTTTGTCGTATGAAAGCAGTCAGTTTCTAGCATTTCCAATGAAATTATACGGAAATACTGCAAAAAAATAGAAATTTTGACTAATAGGCGCATTTAGCCAGCACGGTTTGAGGAACGGCAATTTTGACAACAGTTATAATAAAATCGATTTTTTTAAAACTAAAGGAGATTTCAACATTAAATGTATAGAAAACAGATGTCTGCTCATGTGTATATAGTTTTTGAACACACATTCGATGTAATATTTGATTTAATCAGTATTCTGCTTAATAGGCGCATATAGCCCGCTTTTCCCCTACTTTCTGTCACTTGCTTTTGAACGCATGACTCAGTCCAATGTGGTACACAGAAAGTGATGAAGAAACACGCACACTATTACAGAACTCGTTATTAAAAAAGTAAAAAGGTAAACAAAGCCTACGTCACTTGCCAAGATGTTTATGTATCCTAGGCGAGAATCGTAAACAGCAGTTGGCAATGATTTTTTTTTTCTAGTTTTCGCTATTGGTTGTTTGTTTGAAAATGCAACTGACGTCACGAATTGTCATGGTTACAATGTTTACCAAAAAAAACTTTTACTAACACTTAGCACAGGATTTCCATCGCCACCTGAGATATGTATAAAGGTTGGACTCAGTCACCTAAATCGACAACTTCGAAGATGGCTGTTTTTTTTTACTTGCATTATAGTTATATACCTACATAAGGGTGGTAACTAAATGGGTCATGTCGAATTTCGAAAACCGGCCATATACATTTTGTAGATTGGGCCAAAACAACTGATCTGTGCAAAATTTCAGCTCAATCGGACTTGATTCAGGGGTGCTTCAATGCGCTCAAAGTTTCCGTTTTTGACTCTCAAAAATCACTTAAGAAGCGACCAAAGGAAATCGAAAAAAATGAAATTAAAATTTTGACGCCAAATGACTTTGAAATGTATGAAACTTCGAGATGTGGTGTTACCTTTAAAATTTTTTTTTTGCCAAAATCGACTTTTTTGGACCGGCCCCGTTTTAGGAAAACTGACTCCTAAGTCCCAAAAAGTCGATTATTGTACTCGATAATTTGTAGAATATTTTTGCAAAGAAACCATTGAAAGCGTGGAATTACGTAGCTTAACGTTCGATTCAAGAGTTCAAGAGTTCAGTTGCTAAACTGAACTGATTCTGAGTTTTCAAATATCTCTGGTTAGTAATGGTGTCCAATTAGATGAATATCTTAAATCTGAATCTGAAATCTAAATCTAAAATCTGAAACTTGAAATTGAAGTTTGAACCTGAAGTCTGAAATCTAAATCTAGATCTAAAATCTGTACCTGAAATCCGATTTCAAATTTCAGATTAAAATTTTAAGCCTCTGATTCCAGATTCAGATTTCAGATTCGGATTTCAGATTCATGACGAACTTTTAGAAACTCAAGAATAAATGAGGCGAATACCTACCAGGATAGCCAGTTTTGCGCTTTTTCTAATATGTGTTGTGAGCCTACTTGGTTGAATAAAGCTACTGAATCGAAGCAATCGTAAGATTCCCTTTAATTCAACCAAGGTCAAAAAAACGTTCAGATATGGGAATTTCGATGGCAACTTACTATCTCCTTCAGTGAGCGTTAGTAAGTTGCTATCGAAAATCCGGTATATGAACTTTTCTTTTCCGTGGTTGAATTAAAGGAAATCTTTCGATTGCTTTGATTCAGCAGTTTTGAGCATTTGCATGTGACAGACTCTTTTTTCAGAAAAAAGAAGATATTTTGGTTAAAAATTGACTACGGATTGTCGGCGGAATGTAAATACATTTGTGAATATTCCTTAAAACAACATGAATACTCTAACTTGTCAGAATTTCGAAATTTTATTTTAAGAACTAGCAGAATCTCTGAGAAAGTATTTTCTGATTTTTTAAATGGATAATCAAAACAATGACGCATACAATTTTTGCTGCTAGAAAAACGCTTACTTTGATCATACGTGTACCGCGCAGCTCAGCTGCTTGAGGTTTTCGGTTGATCATTGAGGCCGACATCTTTGTTGAGCTATATTTTGTGCCATACAATTCGCATGTTTTGTAACACAATTGTGCCAACATTTGTCCTGGACCGACGGGAGATTCAATTGACAGGAAAAAAAAAGTATCGGGCACACATAATTTCCGGTCCGAGGCGGCTTTTTTCACGACTCCATAGCATTCAATTGTTGCGATTTGCTGGTTTGCTTTGATGGCCACAACTTTGAGGAAAAATCCTTGGCCTGTCCCATGTGGACGCGCATGCTTTGATCGGGGGATGAAACTGTTGCTTTCGGGACGAGCAAAAATCAAGGTTTTTTCTTTAAGTTTCTTTAGAAAAGATTGTTTCTTCTCCATCCAATCAATGCTTGGCGGCCTACAACTTTTTCAACATCTCTTGCAGTGAACCAGACAAACAAAAAAAAACTGACATCTCACTACGGGATGCCAAAGGATGGGGATTTATTCAATTTCACGTTCAATTGTCTGTCGGTTGCTTTTTTGTCCGATGTCATGTTTGCTGACAATTCCGAATTGAGGTGTTGCTGTTTTCTGTTCACGGACAAACAAGGACCAAAGCAAGCGAGAAGCTGGGAGAATTACTTTTCGCAAGCGATGAAATGGGTCGTAATGTTGATGATTCTAGAATGTCAATTAAAATAAAACTGCTTTTTCAACGGAAAATGGACGTATTATAAGAAGTATTCATAAGACACTCGGATTGCCTGGTCTTTAATCTTTTGTGGAACTCGTCTTCAGAAAAAAGTAAATAAAACACTGATAGGTGACTCCATTTCGTCTCTTTCTTCGAACCATTTCATCAGAAGATCTAGTTTTTTTCTGTCTCCATCTATCGTTGACATTTTCTCAGGAGGTGCTGTGAAGGCGGTTAAACAAATAACAAACATTTCAGGGGTGGGACTTCTAAGGAATTTTTGGTGCATTTTCGCTTTACGGCATAACATCTGGTCAGAAAATTTCCAAGCTAAAGATCATGTTCGGTAGATATATTAGCTATTGTTGTTGGTTTAAATTGGCCAAAGCAATATGTGCCAAAACTTATTTAGTTAATGGTAATCGGCCGTTTGATGTATCATTTTTCAAAGATGTGACCGGTTACGAAACTTGGTCATACGACTTTCGATTATGATTTATAAATTGCAAAATTTATTCAACATCACTGTTTAGCTAATTCTGCTATTTTATAAAATAAATCCATGAATGTGTTTAGAAGCTTAATACATATATTTATTTCCTTTCATTAACAAAATTGATTATCCACCTCGCACAATATCAAACAGTATTTCAATGACTGATTTTTTATATTCATTGGCAAACGCCGTAATACCGGTGATAATTTGCGATTTCTGGCCTCAACCACATGATATTAAATCCAAAAATCGAGTTCTGAATAAAAATTTAAAAAAAATCAAGAAGTAATATAATAAATATATAAATAACCATGATAAGTCTAGTTTTTGCCAATGTTTTTCGAAGAACTACTATTTCCATGAACCACATGAAGTATGGGGAGATGATTCATTATATCATGTTAATATAAAACTTATATCAATTAAAAATTGGGAAAACATCATTTCGAAGTTTGATCCTTGAGCTTAACTCAAGCTCTGCCAACTGTCAGATCCCAAAAAACTATTTTGGGACCGAATCCAGGGATAAAAAACGCCCACCTCTACTTCTGTGAATTGGTTGACCGAATTTCCCCGAACTCCTGCTCAAGTGGCTGCAATAAATCGTGCCGCTTCTGAGCAATTTTCCACACCCCTAATCGAGATTCGAGATGGCTCCTAACACTCAAGCAAACACCATAAAAATAAAACACATGCACATGCTAGCCGTGAAACGCCCCTTGAGCTGAGTTGAGAAAGAACTGACCAGCAGCAGCAGCGCCCAGCAGAACCAAGGCATCCCAAGAGCGCTGTGCTGTGGCATGTGTAAAATCATTTGTTAAACACACGATTGCCGCCTTTGAAGTTCGATCTAAACCAACTTTTGTCGAGAAGTCAACCACTTGCCGAATTTTCCACCTGACTTGCCAATGGCCAGGCGTCGGCGCTAAGCTTTTGAAGATTCTAGAAAGCAAAGCCGTTTTCAAGAATAAAGAGAAGGGCACGGATTTTTGGCCAAAACACTTGTCCCTCCCGGTTTGACTTTTTCATAGGAGTAAAATGGTGCCTTTGCTGCCTACCGGGGAAATCAAAAACCAGTAGGCGTTGAGGGTGCCTGCTTCAATTGAAATTTACTTTAAATCGCTGCACAATTGCAACCGAAGAACGAGTGTTCTGAGCTGTCCTGTTGCAGCGGTTGCTTTGATTCCTGAGGGATGTTGAGGGGGAAATATTAATACGTAGGACCAGCACGTGCATCAAGCATAAAAATAAAACGTTTATTTGCTGGAAATTTCCCAAAAAAAATACGTTTTTTTTCCATTTAATGAAACCATACTGTATGGGGGGATGATTGAGTATATAGGATAAGGCAAAAAGAAAGAAAATTCATAGAGGTGATTTCGGGGGTCAAGGTGACCTTGACCAAATCATTTGAATTACAGTTACCAAACTTGTAAACTCATCGCTTCAGGCTTAAACTGAACTTTGGCCTATCAAATGTTAACATGCAAAATTTGATTCGGATCGGACAATAGGAATGGGTTGCATAATAAGGCTGAAATTTGTATGGAAATTTTGAGATAACTGCTTTTTCATCAATAATATTTTTCATCCTTGGTAGTTTTTTATTATCAAGAATAAAATTTAAACATAAGAACAACTTTAAGGACACAATTAAGAAACAAAGTCCAATAAAGTATTCCTTTTCAAACATGAAAAAAATTATCTGAGGCAAAATATTTTATTTCACAGAAATGGTTTTTGGGAAATGCATTCAAATCAAGTATCTACTGTTTTTAAAAGTGATTCTCGCAAAAAAATCGGGCTTAGAATCATTCGTTTTTTTTTCAAAAGATTTGTTGAGTTTGTTGAACAATTTTAAGTTTATCAAATCAAATTTGAACGTTTTAACAAAATCAGTTCAAAAAAAGTTCAAGATGTGCTGGATTTTACATTCGTGTTCTATGGAATTTCCTTTTCTGAAAGTGGAAAGAGTAATTTCAAAATTATATTTTTTTGTTTCGATTATCAACGTTTTACCATCTTTATGGCATTTGCAACTTTATATCAACGTTGCAGTGGGCGGACAGCTATTGAAAAACTATCCGGTACAACTGTGTTCAATGTTTACTCTTGGGCTTGAACTCACTGAAAAACAATAATTTATGAATTTCATGAATATTACTCAAATATCGTTTTAATTGTGTCACTTTTTCAATTGATTTTGAAGAAGCCTTTCTGATGTATCATTGCGTTTTGTCACTCTTGCCTGTATTACAAATTCTTTTGAAATCGCTTGAAATTAGTTGAGATAGCTTGGGTGTACTTCTTATCGGTATTTGAGAGGTCTTCCTACTTTAAAAAATGGAAGGAATCATGTAGTAAAACAGAACATATAAAATTTTCATAGGTGATGGAAATTTTTTTTTAGAAAAACATGGGAAATCATCGAAAGACATATCGTTACGTCTAAATTTATTTCTTTTTGAGTTAAGATGAAAATTGCTTGATAATTATTCTTGTTGTTTTTTCTATTTATCTTGTAAAATAAAACATCTTATTATGTCATAACTTCGTTTTGTACGAAAAAATCCCTGGTATCAAACTTCTCGTGACTATGGGCCTGGAGGTAAAGTTGCTGAAATCACAGAAAATTCTATATTTGTACAGAATTTTGAGCAAATTTTCATCACATAATCTGTATCACAGAACACAGAATTCGTCTATTTAAAGAGGGATTAACCAAGTGCTTTCACCTTCTAGTTTTAGTTTGCAGTTTTACAGTTTTTCAAATATCACTGTACAATTTACTTCATTTCAGGAATCTAATTAATTTCTCTTCACTTTCTTTGCTATTTTGTAGTATAATCTCTTATCCTGCTTCTGGTAATATATCTTGCCTAAGCCCAGAATATTTTCGTCATTCTATTAGAAGATGTTTCACTGTAATTGTCACGCTACAAGTGCAGCAAATTGGTGCCTAAATTTATGATTTCTAAGTTTGTTTTTGAAAAACATGCTAAGATCGGTAATGTCAATTGATTTAATTTAGTGTCAATTATTCTTCTTTAGTTATTTTTCTTTTTCACATTAAAAAGATTAATTTCTTCGTGAGTTTCCATCACAGAAAACCTCCATAGAATTTCTGGGTCAAATCACCGAAAGTCATATTTTTTTGGCAAATACACAGAACTTTTTTCGGCAACTTGTCTGATGGGTGACTATGGATCAAAATGAAAAATGTTTGTTTTTGAAAAATTTTTATAAGTATCTGAGATATCGTATACAAATTTTTACACATGATAGCCGGCATATCATTTCTTCTTTTGCTTTGAAAACTTTGTCTGTAAAATATTCTGTTTTAATTATGAAAATCGCCTGAAGTCAGTGTCATAATGACAAACAAACTACATTCCTCAAATTTGTCATGTGTAAACTAACACCAGAAAAATTTCAAGCCTGTTTTCCTGAAAAATGTGTTTATTGGGATCTGCTCAACCAGAATCAATTACTCTATTTTTTCGGAGCAGTGTCCAAAATGGGGGTGAAAATGTGTCAAGCTAAGATCGCGATTTCCACAGCCTTGAAGCTACTTTTTGAGCTCCAAAACACATAAATATTTGTTTTATTGTGGTGCAGTAATCGACCGCTGTTTTTCAATGTAATTTTATATAACGCAGATATTTAAAATTACATGTTGTAAATTTACACTGAAAATCAAATGCAAAATGTAGTGCTCCAACTTACCCATAGTTGCGGTTAGCTGGCAACTGTAGCACATAAACACTTGGCGAATATAAAAAGAGCTTACGTACACAAATCAAACTTTACACAGAATGCATGCAAACTTGTTCAACTATTACACGGCATTCTAAGTCATCTGCAGGTATTTCCTTGTTAGGGTGAAACTGTACAAGATGCACCAGCGGGGTAAAATTGCCTATGCCATTATTTCTCAAATATACACAAACCTACGGCTCCGAATGATGTTTTTCTTCATTTTTATTGTAGCAAACAAGCTTTTTCATCATTCAATAGATGAAAAGTTCACAATAACTAGGCTTAAGTTCTTAGAAATAGAAGAATTAATAGAATCAGCGTGAAACTTGTTGTTTGTAATAAGTAACATATTAGGTTTTATGGTAAAGCAGCCTGCGAAATCTGATGAAACTACAGCTTATCGTTTTTCCACTCGTATGCACTTTCGGGAGACTATAAATATTTTGTTGTAATTTATTAACTTCCTCCAAATTTTAACAAAAATCAATCATATGAAAATTGGGGCAGAATGCCCACAAGACCACGTGTTTTACGCTCAAATTTTGAATGCTGTTAACTTTTGAAAAAAAAAATCAAAATATCAAAACAAAATGCCATTCTTTATATTTGCTGACTCCCAAATTACGATATCAATGCAAAATTCTTACAAATTTCGTCCTAGTTCGAGTTAAAAAGGTGCACCAATATTCGACTCGAAAAAATCCTCTGCCGCCATGTTTGCCGCGATATCAGTCAAGAAATTGAGTTGCATTGCCTACCTGAAGGCGTTATACATATAAGGCTATAAAAAAGTGTATTTTGAAAAGGGAAATTTGCGTTAGTTTTGCATTATTAAATGATTTTTTGATAAAGTATGGTTAGTTTACAAAAACACGATGGACATGTAATTAAACATTTTATTTTTCAATCATTACATTCCGTATAATCATTGTTTCATTTCTTACCACCCTTCCTGTTTGGTGCGTTTTGTCCACTAGTTTTGGCATTCTACCCCGCGTTTTGTTTTCTGGCTGTTTTAGTTTTTTCACAAAAATATAGTCAAAATCGTGTTTTTATCATATTTTTTCTTTTCGATATACGTAAATTTGATCCCTGAATTGTCGTCAACTTTCTATTTGGTTCTTAAATAACTAGTATCGCTGTAAATAGCTATTCTGCTTAACTGGTGCGTCTTGTACAGTTTTCCCCTAATTTTTTATCACTACAGAAACAGTTGAGTTCCTTGTCACTTCTGTTTATATTTACTAGGTACATTTTGCTCAGAAAGAAATACGATAGTTTCGTCATTCCTGTAGTGTATACGCAGATCGCTTCGGACGCGATTGATGTGTGCTGCAAAATTGCAGATAGGTAAGTAAACAAAAATCTGCTATTTATTTATTTATTTTTATTTAAAGCGTGCCTCCATCGGCAGGCTTCCATCACTTTTGACATTCCCAAAAACATTGAAAACAAGCTTTACACAGATTCCAAAAAGAACTTTGGAGGCCAGCCAGTATTTACACCCGAAGAAGAACGATTGTTTGTGAAATGTATCATTTTCATGGGCGATTTCGGTTTTCCGGTAACCTCTCAAAAGTTGGAAGAACTGTTAATCGGTTCAAGGATAACTGTCCTGGTGGAGATTGGTCCAAGCAATTCGTAGGTAAGTCGACATTCACATCTTTCCTTACGCTTCGTGACAAACATGAAGAAGAATCGAGCTGGCATCACACGTTATACCCTGATTTAGTTAATTGACAACATAAAAAATCAATTGATCGAATGTTACACCGCACAATATTTGGAACTTCGAGGACTGTGTGACTGATGATTCTGGGGTTATTAAATGTATTGTAAAATAGGGTTCCATAAACCCGAGTAACATTATGAATACGTCAAAATGCTGTATCTCTATTGTGATGGCAAGGAATGCAGCGGGAAAACTATTGGCTCCGTATGTTGTTAAGATATCATTATGGCTTTGGAGCCATAATGCTATTTACCAGCAATTCAAATAAAAATTCAATGGATTAGAATATAAGATAGAGAATGAAGAGTGATTTTATCTGCTCCTCGGTGAAAAATCTCGGTCGAAGTAAAAAGACTGATTGAGAAAAGGAAGGGGCTCAAATTATTCGTACGAAAACAACTTCTCTAACAAAAGATGATCCTTTTTGATTGATAAGTGCTCGAGTTATGAATAAAAGTTGTATGGGAGCTATGTGGTTTATCTATAGGTGGGGACAATCGAAAACTTTAGTGTTAGTTCGTTGTATCCATACAGTTGTATATTTATGAACGATTGTGACGTAACGCGACGCCACACACAGGGGAAAACGATGAAAAAAGGTGATCAAAATTGTTTACGCCAAAACGGAGCGTTTTAGACCCATAGTGTCTTCGGGACATTTTACCTACATTCAAAGCACTTTAAAATGAGCTTTTGATAAAAATGATTAAATCACCTAGCAGTGAGATAGAAAAATTATTTTTTGTATTTTTCATTTTAGAGCAATTATGTCTTTGGCAAGTTTTAGATTGTAAAAAATGTAGCAATTTTGTTGAAGACGTCAACATCGTAGAAGCTAACTCAAAAAAGTTAGAAGGGTTCAAAATAAAAAAAATATTTTTTTATCAAAATTTTCAGTATTTTAACGATATCTTTCCAGGCCGAGCTTATTCGAGCAAGATATGTTTGAAAGAGTTTTGAGTCACTTAAAATCGAACAGTTTTGTGGAACACACTTAATAAAAATATTCAGACTGAAACGAGTTAGATTGGAAAAACTAAGAAAAAATAGCTATTTTCGAACACCTGTATCTTTCTAGTTCGGTTGAGTTCGGTTCATTTTTTGGTTGCATTAGAATCAGGCAGGTTTCAACGTTGTTAAAACATAGAGTTTACAATGTTAAGTTGTTTATTTTGTAGCTTTATAAATGATTAAAGTTAGCTGTTTTCAAAGAATCTAGAGGAATTTTTTTTCTGCATTTAAAATTTGCTAACCTGAAAACAAATTCATCAAGTATATTGTATTGTAAGCGGAAAGGTAGATGATAAGGTTCGTCAATGGAGGCTTAAAAACGTCACACGCGTGCGAGAGAATGATTTGGCTAAAGTTTCACAAAAATAAAAACGTTTGCTAATTGTCAGTTTAAATCAACTTGGAATTTGTCCTCTAGATTCCTTGAAAACAGCTAGCTTTAATCCCTTATAAAGCTACAAAATAAACAACTTAACATTGTAAACTCTATGTTTTAACAACGTTGAAACCTGCCTGATTCTAATGCAACCAAAAAATGAACCGAACTCAACCGAACTAGAAAGATACAGGTGTTCGAAAATAGCTATTTTTTTCTTAATTTTTCCAATCTAACTCGTTTTAGTCTGAATATTTTTATTAAGTGTGTTCCACAAAACTGTTCGATTTTAAGTGACTCAAAACTCTTTCAAACATATCTTGCTCGAATAAGCTCGGCCTGGAAAGATATCGTTAAAATACTGAAAATTTTGATAAAAAAATATTTTTTTATTTTGAACCCTTCTAACTTTTTTGAGTTAGCTTCTACGATGTTGACGTCTTCAACAAAATTGCTACATTTTTTACAATCTAAAAACTTGTCAAAGACATAATTGCTCTAAAATGAAAAATACAAAAAATAATTTTTCTATCTCACTGCTAGGTGATTTAATCATTTTTATCAAAAGCTCATTTTAAAGTGCTTTGAATGTAGGTAAAATGTCCCGAAGACACTATGGGTCTAAAACGCTCCGTTTTGGCGTAAACAATTTTGATCACCTTTTTTCATCGTTTTCCCCTGTGTGCGCCATCACGGAGTCAAGTATAAGGCATCCAAATGTTGCCGTAGAAACTTATTAGGAGGAATGTTTAAGACGCAAATAAAGTTGTTTATTATTTAGAACTCATAGCGTCGCCGTACTGAGCGTCAGGGCAAAAAGTAAATAAAAGGGTGCTTTGATTGTGATTTTTTAAATAACATGAAACGTTGCATGTCGAATGGCGACTTCAACGTCGAGACGCTCATGAACGATTGTGACGTAGCAATCAAAACATTGAAAAAACTGCTTCTCACACTCGTGCAAGGGTAGTCTTGTCCCCACCTATAGATAAACCACATAGGTATGGAAGCCCCTCTTTTCTCTTCCAATCCACCACTACTTAAAAAAGGTAGGCGTTTCCTATAAATATACCCATTTTTTTCGTAACCAAAACCTCCTCAAATCAAATTTGGTTTTATTGGTTGATAAGTTCTTAAGTGATACAACCAAATAATATGGAACACCTCCTTTACTCGCCTGTCCTCTTTGAAAGGTGGAAGGATTTATAACGATCATAGAAACATATGTTGTATCCAAATATCTTCCCATGCAAAATTTGGTTCCATTCGCTTGATTAATTCCCAAGTTACACCAACTAAATTGTATTGACGTATTAGGGGCCCTTTCCCTTCCTATGTCTACTCACTGAAAGAATGGATATGTCTTGAAAAATAATGTACAGAAAGGTTTTTTTTACACTGATATTCGTACCGCGGAAAAAAACCGTGTAAAAAAACCGTGTAAAAAAACCGTGTTAATTCTCGAAAACCGTGTAAAAAACCGTGCTAATTGCGGAAAACCGGGTAAAAAATGACCATTAAAATCGGCAGCTCTGAAACTTGAAACAATAAGACATGTAACCTGACATTTAAAACCTGACACCTGAGATCGGAGACTTGAGACTTGACACTAGAGACATGAGATATTAGACTGCGAACTGGTACCTGAGACTTGAGACCTGACAATAGAGACAACTGATATCTAAAACTGAGACATGGGACTTGAGACCTGAGACTTTTGAAATGACACCTGAGACCTGAGACCTGCGATCTGAGATGAGAGTTGAGACTTTAGACTTGCCACCTGAGACCTGAGTCCAGAGTCCTGAGACCTGAGACATGAGACCTAAGACATGGGACATTAGACCTGAGACCTGAGAGTAGAGACTTGAGACATAAAACGATAGACTTGAGACCTGAGACATGAGACTTTAGACCTGAGACCTGAGACAAGATAATAGTGTTAGTACCGCGAGAAATTAGTTTAGCTCAGATTTCAACTTGCGACATCTCTTGTCTAAGGTCTCAGGTCTCAGGTCTCAAGTCTCATGTCTCAGGTCTAATGTCTCAGGTCTGTGGTTTCAAGTATCAGGTCCTTGGTCTCATGTATCACGTTCTTAGTCTCAAAGCTATGATTTTCTCAACTTCAATAAGATTCAAAGTGTTTTCCTTTGAAAAGAACTTCCTCTCAAAAACCGTGTTAATTCGCGAAATCCGTGTAAAAAAAACCTTGTTAATTCCCTAAAACCGTGTAAAAAAACCTTGGTGTAATTGTTTTTCCATGTTAATTTTTTTTAGTTCTCAAGTTATGCAAAAAAATCAAAAAGAGCCTTTTCCGTTTTCCTATTTCTCTACTGGAAGGAGGGAATGGTACCAAATATCAATAGAAACATTTTTTGTTCTCAAGATATGCAATAAAAATATTATGGAAGCCCCACTCCTCCTATCCCAACTTTCCAATGGAAGAAGAGAGGGGTCTAAAATAACCATGAATTGTAAAGGAGCATTCCCCCTTCTCTTATCACCCCACTGTCTGGGAGGAAGGAGGGGTACCAAATATTCAGGGAAACATTTATCGTACCCTTATAACCTCTCATGCCAAATTTGGTTCCATTTGCTTGAATTATATACAAAATTATATGAAAACGCCCCTCTCTCTTTGCTTAATCTTCATTTGAAAGAGAGAGGGAACTTAACCTAGAGAAATAAAAGTATTTTTGTTGTTTTGGGGTTGTTGAGTTCACTAGATTTTCAAGAAACAATTCACTTGCCCTATTTACCAAACTCGTTGGGTGCACAAAATTAGTTGTTCAAAAATTGATAGTAAAGTTATTACTCCTTGATGCAGTTGGGTCTAGGTATGCAAAATACACCATCTAAAGTAGGGGTGGCCAAGCTATGAAAATAATTAAACTAAAATTCACAAAAAGTGCCTAGTTTTTTAACCACCTGATCTGGCCACTCATGATCCAAATCAAATCGGGAACTTAAAAAGCCCAATCAGATGGAAATAGTCGAACATGGTAGAAAACTGACCTGACATAATAATCAAAAAATCTTAAAGTTTCTCCAAATTTAGTTTAATTTATGATAGGTCACTAGGCTTTATTAGTTAAAAATTGATCATTTTGGTGCTGAATGCTTCGTATTTGTTTAAAAAGAAACTGTAAACTTTTTCTATGAACCATGTGGAGTATGGGGGGATGAATTGGTACATCAAATGTCTGATAAATATTATACTACCTTTAGTTCACCGTGGTTTAGATTAAAATCCTCGATTTTCATAGTTTGGGGGTTCATTTCAATATACATATAATAAAAGATTTCAACGACTTCAATTATTTGTATACATCATTAGCCTTTTTGTCTTACAGTGATTCGTGCTTCAAACGCCTTCACTCATCAACACCAAAACAGGTGATAATTCAAGGTAAATTAATGACCTCATTTTTATTTGGAATACTTTCGTTATCCAGACCCACCAATTATGCACAATCAATCAACTCTATAAATCCAAAGAAAACAAGAAACATTTTTCTCAGGTAACACCCCCCTCTATTTTGAGAGTCGATGCAATAGGGAAGGACCCACAATTAGGTCACTTACTTTGATCTAACAAGTGCCACAGATAGCACCGATTAACACCCGGTCGCACCGCAGCAAACATCAGCCAGTGTAATTTCTTCCAATTCCAGGCACAACACCGCAACCATTCATTAAGTTTCGATTCTCCCTCGCATTGTGCCTATAACGTGTTTTTACCTTCGGGGTCCTCTCCACTAGGAGGTGTAATTTTCATGGTCGCCACTTGATAGCGCAGAAGCCCAAAACCAGCAGCAGCAGCAAAAGCACCAGCAGCGTGTGCGCGGCTCCCTTCATTCAGCACTTTCTGCTCGCGTCATCCGCGTGTTGAACGACGACGCACCAAACAATAAAAAAAATGAACAACAACAGAAAAAAAGCGTTCAAAACAAAAAAACACCACCAAGCTAACCGCACTTTTCACAAAGGAAAGGAAAGAAGAAAAGCAATTCCATAGCCCACTGCGATGGCAACGACGACGATCACACGATCTCTATGAAAGACCCCGATCCTGTCTCGACTAGCAATCGAGCAAGCAAGCCAAAGGGGCAATTTGTGACGGGGAGTGGCACAGGCGCGATGCGTTGCGTAGGTCATTCCATACTCGTACTTATATGAAGGTACACACCCTCTTTTGAAAAACTCGCACCTTTCCCACCCCAACCGTTCAAAAAACCGTCCAAAATCCGCTTGCTTTCGGCAGAAAGGAGGAAAGGAAAAAAAGAGCACCAAACGGCATAAGGAACCATCATTCGCCAATCCATTCCGATCCGACAGGGCCAGTGCCTACTGCGTTCCGTTGCCTGGCTGCCTGAGAACGCATATATTCTTATTTAATAAAGCAGGTGTATCGCAACCTCTTTATTTTATCACTGTTATTATTTATTTTGTGAGAACTGTGAAGTAAGCAAGGTTCTCACGCTTGTAAAAGAGATTTTTTCGGTTTCGGTTCGGATCTCCTTCCTGTCTCCTGTTCGTTTCGTACACCTCCGGGCACCCACTTGTTGTTGTTTTGCCGGGTTGCGTTGCGGATATGTAGCGTTGCTGTTGCTGTTACTGTTGTTTGGCCACATGAGAGTATAAGCATATCAAGTTTGTTGTGGGCCGCTTTTTTTTCGCTCGCTTTCCTCCAATTCCAAACTTTTGGGTCCGGGGTTTTTCGTAGCTCGTGCACCTGGTAGCAATTTTGCGAGCATTGCTGACTGTTTTTTCTGCGTTTTTGGATGTTTTTTCCTCTTTTTTCTGGGTTCGTTTAATGACTGCCGCGACGACGGCCTACTGCGATGACGGCAAGGATTGACGCGCAGAGGAGAAAACGATCGCAAACCTCACCTTCACATGATGTTGTTGTTGTTGTTGTTGGGGATCCGGAGGGAATGTTATGAAAATGTCTTTCTGGTTCACCGTTGCCTTCTTTTCCTTGTCCGCTGCTGTCGATCTGCTTTTTAAATTACTTATTTTTTTCGCAAATGCAGTAGCGCAGCGCAGAGAGTGTTTTACAGATGGCTCTTTTTCCCACGGATCGACTTGATCGAACTTGTTACGGCCTGTTCATACGATCGTTCGGTTCGGAGGAAGATGCTGAATGGCGTAGCAATTAAGGATCTTCGCTGCAGCGGTTGTTGGGCGGACGACGACGGGTGGCGTTACTGGATGAAGAATCGAGAAGAAAAAAAAAAAGATGGAATCGATCGATGCTCGCTACTTGGCTTCATTCCATCGTCGCGGAGTCATGTGCGTTCGCGACGATTCGGGCGCTGCTTGGGAAAATCTTTCACCGTCAGGAGGACAAAAAGAAAAAGCGAACACGTGTTTCTTGGATTGGATATCAACGGTTAATCGCTTGAACAATGAACGATTGCTTTATTGGTCAGAATTGATCGTTCGTATGATCGATTCGTGCGTTTAGAGTTGGGTTTAATTCACATGGATTCGTAACCACTTAGTTTTTACAATAATAATTATGGATAATCCTTTAGGCTTTTTGATAAGCCTGTTTTGTAACACTCACTTATTGAAAAGGACAATAGCAGTTACTCATACTCGAGAAGGGTATTTTCATGATTTCAAACGGGTAATGAGATTTTAATCTTTTACTCATTCTTTTGATATGCTAATAGCTGACTGACCTGGGTCAACTTTAAGTAATTTTATATTATTTGACCGAAGAAAGACAGTTCTGAGATCCTGGTTCATAACTTGAATGAGAACATGTTTCAAATGCCCTTTATGTAATAACAACGAACAATAAGAAAAAAAAATTCTGGAATAATATTAGAAAAAAAGTAACTTTCATTCTATTTAGGTTAAATTTTATACTGAAAGACATAAACCGCCTTGGGTGATTTAGACTTTGCAGGCTGAATAAACGTGGACAACTTAGGATTCACATTTAACACCCAGTATCGAGATGGAAATCGAACCCATGCCATTGTTTTTCAATTGAGGAGGGCCTGTAGGATCAGAGGGGCAAGTGCTTCAAAGTTAAATTTGAATAAATTATAGTCTCTAAAATTGGTAGTAGTTCTCGAGAAAAATTGAAAAATATATTTTTTAACGGAGATATCAAGAATTTTTCGGAATGCCAATATCGATGATTTTGGCACTTACACCCTTTCAATTGTCATCAGTGATTGATCACGAAGATTGTGAAGATTTCCAATAATTTTAGCTTGAAAAAAAATCTTAACCAGCAACTAAGCTAATAATTTGCAAAAAATATGTTAACACTGGAGCACGACATTGGTTTTATTGGTTGTTCAAGGAATATATTTTAACTATCAATTTCTGAATAGCTGTTGTTTAATGTGAAACTTAAAATTAATCGAAAAAAGACGATCAAAATGCTCTTATTGAATTTTGGACAAATCGCCCTCCTCTCAAGGTGCTATCAAATAGATATAAACAAAACCACGTGATTTACTCTAGATTTTGTAGCGCAGTTTTATTTAAATATTACCATTTTATTTCAAAATTCTGGTGTCTCACTGTTAAGCCTTTCTTTGCCATGTGGAGGTTTGAAAAAATTGTCAATATTATAATTAAAACTAAATTTTCGAAAAAAGTCCAGTTCGACCCGGTTGTCCGAAATTTGTGGAACAAAGTTCGGAACTATTCACTTCATTTTAGTTTTATCAAAATAAACTTTTTGGAAATGAAGTTTTTGGAGCCTGAAATAGGATCTAAGATCTGTTGACGTGTTTCGATAAAAAAAAGGTTTCAAGTGTTTGTCTTCTTGATTTTATTTTATAATTAATCTTGGGGGTTTCCCAAATTTTCCGGTATATTGCCTGGATTTTGGATTAAAAATTTAAAAATCAAATGTCTGGATTTTGCCAGGTTTAAAGTTAGCCCGGATACGTGCAAGAAAAAATCTGGCAAGCTTATAGTAGGCGCAATAAATTATCGAACAGCCAAATTATGTTTACACTGACCTACTTTGACCTAGTTTGATATTCTAATTTGGACTTTTGAAATAATAACTGCATAACAAAGAAAAAATCTTGCTTTGGAAACTGTTGTGTTGTTGAAAAAATAAGTTTTTTTGAATTATTTTTCAGTTTTGTTTTATTGGTCTTTTTTGTCGTTTCTGTCACACTTTCAAAAATAATGAATTTTAACATTTTTTAACTTTTGTCGTTTTTGTCTACTCTATCAGATAGTTACATTTTTATAATTTTTATCATTTTAAAAATAATAATAGTTATTTTTAAAAAAATATTATCACTTTTAAAATTTTGACATACACACTAGACTGAGTCGATTTGGGGTCATTTTTGAATTTCTCAAACCCTGGGGTCTTAAAAGCTTCGTTTTGGTTCAAAACTCATCCATGATTTTTTGCAGAATTTTTAAGTAACGTTTACATGAGTTAATTTGAACTTTTAGGTTTGTATGGGAAAATTGAACATTTTGTACTGAAAAATCAACATCATTTTTGTTTCTTCTGTGAAACCGAGCCTGCTAATGGTTTTTGTGCCAATTTATAAAATCCTTCAAGGAAATTTTCCGCTGAACAACTTTGTCGAATATCACAACTTCGTATCTTTCCAGACAAAAAAGTTATCAGCTGTTTAACAGGTGTATGTCTTTTTGGATTGATAAACCATGAATTCAATTGACACCACTGCTTGTGCCCCACGAAGTATGGAATGAAAAGTGGTCTTGCAATACTTCGCTAGGCACCCAGCAGCGGTGTCAATTGAATTTCTTGTTTATCAATGCCAAAAGACATACACCTGTTAAAGAGCTAATAACTTTATTGTCTAAAAAGATACGAAGTTATAATATTCGACAAAGTTGTTTAGCGAAAAATTTCCTGTAAAAAATTTATAAATTGGCACAAAAACCATTAGCAAGCTCGTTTCCACAGAAGAAACAAAAATGATGTTGATTTTTAAGTACAAAATATTAAATTTTCCCATACAAACCTAAAAGTTCAAATTTACTCATGTGAACGTTACCTAAAAATTCTGCAAAAAATCATAGATGAGTTTTGGACCAAAACGAAGCTTTTAAGACCCAAGGGTTTGAGAAATTCAAAAATGACCCCAAATCGACTCAGTCTAATACACACCAAAGTTGCCGAAAAAAATTCTGTGTTTTGAGAAAAAAAATTCTGAATTTCTGTGATTTTACCCAAAAATTCTGTGATGGTTTTCTGTTATGCTTTTTCCTTTATTTTCATAGAAAATTCATGATAAATAGGGTCTTTTTTACATTTCAGTTTAGCAAAATCAATTAAAATTACATATCTCATCATACTTTTTAAATTTAAGGTAAAAAAATCTAAATTTTGTATTGGCTAAAAAATCATAGTTTTGGAAATCGATTCAAAATTCTGTGAAATCTGTGAATTTTTCAAAATTCTGTGTTCTGTGACACAGATTCTGTTTTTAGCGAATCTAAAAAAGACGTTTTTTTCACTTTTTAATTTTCAACTTTTAATTCAAATCATTCAAAACGAATTTCAAACATAATATTAACATGTTCTTTTTCTAATTTTGCCAAATTATATAAGTTTTAAAATGACAAAAAAACCATTCGATTTTGGCAACATAAAATTTACGGGCGTGTTGTCAAAAAAGAACGGGGTCTGTACCTCCTTTTAAAATTGTGTCTCTAATATTTTTATTGTCATTTATGTACATATTTTTGATTGTTTTTGAATATATTTTAAGTTTTGTCATTATGTAATTTTCCCATCAATGTTATTTTGTTTACTTGTGTCTTTTTTGTTTTTTTTTGTAATTTTTAAAATTTTTATCACTTTTGTTTTTTTTTTGTTGATTTTAACATTACAACCATATCAATGAAAATTAAGCATATAATGCTGATGGAAGATTAAATTAAAGAATTCTACAGTATGCTGCCTTCTAAGCAAACGAATATTATGTCAGTTTTAGCAAATTTGAAATCAGTTTGGACGCTTATTCTTTGATATTTCATGTTTAATCCACGTTTGCCCAAAAACGGCAAAGTTTAAAAAAGTCGTCATTAGGTTTTTTTTTTCAAATTTCACAAGATCTCGAGTTTGTTTTTCAAAGTAATTTTGCATTGGATTAAATTTTTTGGGATTAATCCGATATCATTCTTTTTCATTTATGTATTTTTCGAGGATAAAAATTATATACTTAGGCTATTATACTTAGTTCTCCTAATCAGCAGTCAGTTTTTATGTTTTAAAGCTAGTCGACCTTCAAATAATTTGGAGATTGAAGATGAACCTCTTTAAATAGTAAATTTATTCAGAAAAAGGAAATCTAAAGCTTTTTCTTCGCAAATGTTTAATGATTTTAATAATTTTTATCGCATTTATTATATAGCACCAATTAGGCCGGAACAAATTTCGAATTCTTCTTTTGTCACTTGGAGTTGGAACATCGCGAGGGGGGTGGGGGGGGGGGGGGGGGGGGGTAGGTGGTGGTTGGAGGTATATAAAAAATAATGCAAATAACTGATAAATTGGAACAAGTTGCACGAAATCTTGTATGCAACAAAATGGCATACTATATCATTGCACGAAACCTATAAATTAGGGATTTTTTTTAATTAAAAAATTCAATTAAAATAAAGAAAATTAAAGGTGATTAAACTCCCATCTTCAACAATTTGTTTTTTGCTCTTCTAATTTTTCGGAAATTTGAAGATTTTTTCGAAATTTCCAAAAAATACTTGAAATTTTATTTATTCCCCCCTTCGGGATTTTTGGAAGAAAAAATTGATATTTGTTCCGGCCGTATAGACATGTTTGATTTCTTGAAGTAATTTAGAAGATTGAAATCGGGATTTTTTTTGACAAAATGGCATTTAAAAAATATGTTTCTCTTTTTCTTTTTTGTCTAGCACAGATTCATTTAACATTTTTAAGCCATTTTTTTTAATATTATTAACTTCTTTTTATAATAACTCTAATTAAGACGCAATCGAAGTGTGGAATTTTTACTATAATTCAATCTTCAGAAAAAACAATATTGAAAAAAAAATGACTTTTAATGACAAAGCTATGGATACAAAAGTATGCTTCTCCTAAAAAAAGTCAAAATTTCATACATACAAACTTCAGTCTCTTTACTTAACTACTTCCCGTTGTCTGATCGGGTTCTAATTATGCAAGTAAAATACTGGTGATAGGTCCATGACAAATTTTAGCCTAAAACGCGAAAGATTTATTAAATTTTATCCCCATTCAATTGGGGCAACTTAATAGAGATGCATAATGTTGACTTGGTGTTGAATCTTCAAACTACAGTTTTCATTTTCTAAAGACAGCGAACAGATGCTGCAATATAACAATCGCGGCTATAGAAACTCAATTCAAGAATCAATCTTAAAAACCGTTGAATTGCAGCTAGATGTTCCAAGAGCCACAAATATTGATCGAATCTCGAGTTCTTTATGCGCAATTACAAAGAGTGGACATTTAGAATGACGCACAAAAGACCCATAAAGAACTTCTCCACTGATTAAAAAAACGGGTCAGCGTTTCGAAAAAGTCTCCGAAAAAAAGCTCGAATCATCTTCACATAAAAATCGAACCCAAATTGTATAGCGATCATATAATTGTTCCCTAAAAGATACAATCAGCCCCGGATCAACCTCCATGGAAAAGGAGGTAAAAATCCATCCTTTCAGCGCTGAACACGTGCGAAATTGCCAGCCGTCCAGAGGCTTTTCAAACCGTGGGAAGGATCATGGTCGGGACCAGCAAATTCGGCCCAAATCGATTATATTATTCGCCACCCGAGAATGGCCCTTACCAAAAGAAGCCCTCCGTTTCGCCCCGAGGTTATACACTTTGATGATATTGTTATAACTTTTCAATTGTGCTGTTGCCATACGGGTCTCTCTGTCTCTGGTCAATGTTACGGATTGCTTCTGCTGTAGCTGCCAGGAAGCGAAAGCCAAACTCGGACAAAAAATCAAAATCCTTGTTCAGAAAATTTGCTCTATTGAGCGCTAGCATTCTCCGGGTCCCGGTCGCCATTGTATCCTGATCCTGAAAGGTTAGGCTTTTGTCCACCGTAAGAAACACAAAAAACTGCCTCAGCAGCCAATGCATTGCATTGAACCGAGATGAAAAGAAACTGTAAAATAAAAATAAAACTTTTGGTATTGTTCCATCCCGAAAACTCTCCCACGAAATAAGCCCTAAGAGGTTCGTAGGGATTCAATTGGTTCTTTTTTTTGCCCGGGCGAGTTGAACAAATAGAACAAAAAACAGGAATAAAATTTCAGTTACTATTAGACAGCAGAGCAAAAAAAAAACAACATCGAAAAGGATAGAGTTTGCCTCCTTCAACAGGAATCGAGGGACCCGAGAAAGGACCCGAGAAAAGCGAACTCGAAAACCTTTTAGTCACACTTTGTTTTCAGGAATCGTTAGAAACG
This sequence comes from Uranotaenia lowii, assembly GCF_029784155.1. Classification (NCBI taxonomy): domain Eukaryota; kingdom Metazoa; phylum Arthropoda; class Insecta; order Diptera; family Culicidae; genus Uranotaenia; species Uranotaenia lowii. The sequence continues at coordinate 432,123,942 of NC_073692.1, forward strand.
ACACGTAATTTGCTGGGCATCGAGATGAAAGATTATCAATTTTTTCTAATCTAGATGCGTCTATGGCCAGGGGCAATTTTTGAAGGCAATATTAGAGATGGCTGAGCTATTCACTTTTGACGGTTTGTGGTGTTTGCTTGTTAAATTTGTTCGTAAAATGTATGGTATATTGAAGTCTTTTTGAGGTTCGTCGCTTGAATTGCAGTGTTCACTCGTTGAAGTCTTTTGTTCTAAAAGAGCTGGTAGGAAGCCAGAAATGTAATCCTTGGTGTTTAATTCAAGGGTTATTTTTCGAGGACTCGATAAATGTTATAAATTTGGATCTGAGGTGTTTGTGATAGAGTTTTATATGACAAAATAGATGTATTTGATGACTGAAATAATCTCACCGACAGCCAGCCTTGATCAAAACACGTGCGTATCAGACATATCAATGTCTTCTCTTTACCATTGATAACACAACGTTTTTAATCTTATAAGACCTGTCTAAAAATGGATTTTTCTTTAACAAATCTCAATTAAGGTTACAATATTTTTCCTAGCCCACAAAAGTACCGAATCAAATTTTCAGTCCAATGTTCTACTGAAATCAGTTTTTACTCTCGTTCTGGTTCATAGAATTTCAAACGGACCTCAAAATTCCTATTTTCTCATAGCTAGCGAACAAGTGTCCTTATTTCTCGCCCGAAATGCAACCTCTTTCCCGGTCTCCTGCCCTCCTTCCTCCGTCCTCGCGATCCTTCTCCGATGTCTGCATACAAATAACCATTCTGTCAGTATGGGGTAATTTTATCCATTTCCTTCATCATCATTCTTTTTATGATGTTTGCTTACTTTAAATGCACTCCTAACTTTGGTTGTCCTTCGGCTCGTCTCGGTCCGACTTTCCACCTACCACCGCGCCCTTCTTCTCTTCACGAAGGGAGCCTTGCCTGCTCGGGTATTATGCAGTCCTCCGTGCACAGCATAAAAACACCCAAAGTGGAAGCGAGAAACGAAAATATAAATAAAGAGCCGTACAGGGCAAAGGCAATCAGAAAAAAAATCAACCCGAAAAAAAAAAATCAAGTGACTGAGTTTCGAGATATTTTCCCACACTTTCATTGAACACGTGCACTGTGTAAAAGCAAAACACAAAAACAACCCAGCTCGCCCACCGCACCTACCCGGCTGGATCCTCATCTGTGGCAAACTGACGAAATGAAACCGGAGCCTCCAGCCCCGGCTGACACAGGGTGTTTCAGCGGAGTGAAGGAATTTTTCTGTATCGATTTTTTTGTGTTACAATTTTTACAAATAAAATACTTTAGATCATATTTAAAATAAAGTTACAGAATAATACTTACATTAAAGTTAAAGACAATGAACCACCCTGTGTCGGGAAAATTAACCAACAATTTGACTAAAAACATGTATAAACTTGAACCCCGTTGCCGGCGGGCGGGCAATCGGCCGGCGAGAGAGGATCAGAGCAAGAAGAAAACGCATGATGATAAAAATAACCGAGGAACAAAAAAAAAACTATCCAAAAGGATTTCTGTGCATTTCGGTTGCAGTATTTTTGTTTCGAGGGTGAGTGAGAAGATTATTGTACTCACTTCATGATTTTATTCATGCAATTGTGACTTTCTGTTTTGTTTCCAGAAGTGATCTTGATGCCTTGTTTAGTGAGAAACCTGTGTGTAAATTGCGTGAAATCATCTATATGCAAGGAAGTACGAACACCGTACCAGCCAGTACAATTGGGTCAACTCAGCGCTAGTCGATACCAGATGGAGCAAAGGAAGGTGTTAGCGTCACCAATGCGCCCAGAGCAAACAGGGACATGATGGAAGGAATTACTGGAAGGCCTTCGAAACCTTTGTACGCGTACGGGGTCAGCTTACTCCGATCCTGATAGCGTCACTTACCTAACAGAGTATCATACCACTGATCGACAGCTCCACCTGGCTTTTGTCTACAAAACTTCGATACGTAACATCCCGATTCAGCCGGCGGTCAGATGCCTTCTCAACTGGATGTTGTACAATATGTTGATTATATGTAAATGCAGGCTTAATTCTATTTACAGAGATTACGCTTTTTTTTCCAGAAACCATGATGTCAAAATATTTGTCGTTACGGTTCACCACCTGGTACGGTTCATCATACGGTTGTTGTAAACAATGCCGAGCTCCATCGACACTAACGTGAATGCACTTATTCAGGTCACTATGCATGTAAAACCTCAGCCTTCGAATGGTAGTTTGTAGTCGGTGCTAAAAAAGTTCTGGTGCAGCGGTTTTGAAAACTCCGATCGATTGACATCAACTACTGAAGGATCGAAAAATTCACCAGGAAAACGTAAAGGTTGACCATAGACGAGTTCCGCAGAGGAACACTAGTGATCTTCGTTATAGGCACTCCTCAAACCCAGCATTACTAACTGCAAGTTTTCACTCCACTTTACTCCTTTCTTACACATCAAAGCAGCTTTAAAAGTGCGATGCAAACGCACTACCTGATCAGATGTTATTGTCTCAGGAGTACCAAATCTTGAACTCCAACTGGATGTTGACGCTTTGGCCACGGTTGAAGCTGACATATCAGCTAGAGAGTGTAGCTTCTGGTCACCGTGTAAAACGATCTATGATGGTCAATACATATCGTATATCGTTTGAAAGAGGAAGTGGTCCTACCAAATCGATGTGGATGTGGCTAAATTTGGCTTTCGGGGGATCGAATGTTCCCAGTGGTACGACTGTATGGCGACTAGTTTTGAAAAGCTGGCAATCTACCCACGATCAAACGTACCGGTTAATGTCTCAATTCATGGACGCCCATACGAATCTATCGCCAATCAGTCTTCGGGTTGCTTTTGCTCTAGGCAAGTCCATGAAAGTGTTGCATCATCGCCATGTGATGCGTTTCTGGAACGAAAGAACGGAAACATTTTTTAAAAGAAACATCACAGTAAATTGAGTTAGAGACATTTGCAATGGATATCTTTGCCATCTTTAACGAGTTCCTCGCCGTTGATTTGATCCTCAGTAAGTGCAGAAAGATCGATAACAGCAAGCGATTCAACTCTCGACAGAGCGTCAGCTACTGTGTTCGTCTAACCACTGATGTGACGAATGTTTGTAAAGAAAAGCGATATATAACGCAGATATCTGTTCTCGTGTGGTACCCTGCGGGTAGAATTCTAGTTCAGGGCATACGTGAGTGGTTATTGATCGTGAAGATCGAAAATTTGCGTCCTTCCAAAAAGTACCGAAAATACTTAACAGCCAGCTTCATTGCTGTAAGTTCTCGACCAAATGTTCAATAGTTATCTGGGCATCCGAAAACTTTTCGGAATAGAAGCCGAGATGTTGCCACGATGAACCCGAACGTAGTTGAAACACTGCCTCTGCTGCAACGTTTGATACGGCAATCATCAGCGCTAAGGCCTTTGTTGAATCTGGATAATGCAGAAGAGCAGATTCCGCCAGCGACTGTTTACAGCGGTTGAAAGCTGCTTCGGATGATTCATCCCACTGAATTTTTCTGCCGTCAAATCTAATCAATTGTCTCCCGCCTTCGGAATGAAGCGCTAATCAATGTTAATTAATGCCTGAAATTTACGAAATTCCTTAACTGTCGTCGGACGTTCATATTAGCAATAGTAATAGTATGGACTCTACATGGCAGCAATTTTATGCCATCGCTCTGCGGAACTACTTACCTCCCCGTGGTGCAGAGTGGAAAAGTGTTTGCGGACTTGCGACATGCAGGTGTACGGCCAAGAGAACTACACGTCACACTTGGTGCAACAAGTCGGCTGACAGCTGCGTGCCGAATGTGGCACAATCGTGGTGTGACTGGGTGCCTTGGTATCAATGCTCAGTCGCAAGAGGGAGGGGTCGTCACGTCATTCGGGAAGACGCGAACCTGATATGCGGGGCGACCAATAGTGTACGCACGGGTGTCGACCGAATTCGCGTTTCGGGTGGTCCTAAGCCCCGATTCGTGGATATGATTGGCACACGACGGGCAGAGAAGAGGGCCATGTGCCAGAAACATGTAGCGCCCAGACCTCAAGTCTTATGAAAAGTAGTCGGCCTCAGATTGAGTCTCAAAGAGTTGAGGCGGAGAACACGTTAAGTGAAGTGTGCTCGTCTCGTATTGGGTCAAGAGATGGGATGAAAGAGGGCCCTCAAGACACGAGTAGAGGCGAGTTGTTCTCGTCTAAAATTGGGTCAAGAGGGCGTAATGTAAGAGGGTCTCGAGTCACGAAGTAAGTCTTACCAATGTCCCAAATTGTGACAAGAGACCGAAAGTTTTCTGGAGTAGTTCGTATAAACGAGTATTGCCGTGAAGAGCTTTGCGCGAGTATGGTCTCTTATCACGGGTATAGCCTTCGTTGCAGGTCCGAATGAGAATTATGGCCAGAGACCCCAGGTGGACTTTCTGGTGTATGGGCACATAGTAGGGGCACATGGTGTAGTGTGCCCCTACACCTATGTTTTTTTTTTTTAGTTGGTAACCACAGGTGGTAAATCCCGGTTTACGGATTGTATTCCAAGGCACGGCGAGCCACCGCGTCCCCCCAGTTTGCTACTCTGGGTCCATGGGTACAATGGGCAGACTCATGATATACTCCGTGTATACCCCCTACTCCCTAAACTCCACCTGGGGCCGCAGACCTGGTTCCCACCTCGAACTGTTTAGTACACTATGCTTCAATAGTGGGAGGTCTATTCGCGCTAATGCGCTCAAAGGCAATACTCATTAACGAGACCACTTTCAGCAAAACCTCTCATCCTTACGACTCGACGCCTGAACTCTCCTCTAACGACTTGAGAACCGACATCTCCTCGCAATGACTCGAGATTCCCACACAAACCTCTCCTCTTCGCGACTTGAGGCCTGATCTCTCCTCTAACGACTTGAGATCCGACCCCTCCTCGCATCGACTCGAGGTTTACCTCTCCTCTGCACGATTCAAGGCCCGATCTCTCCTCTAACGACTTGAAATCTGACCTCTCCTCGTAATGACTCGAGGTGACCACTTGTACCCCTCCTCTTGCTGGTAAGGGGCCTGATCCCTCCTCTTACGACTTGAAATCTGACCTCCTATCATAAAGACTCGGGGTTGACCACACAAACCTCTCCGCCTGAAGGTTTGAGGCCTGTCTATGGCAAATAGGCACATAGGTGTAGGGACACATGAGTCATCTATTGCACCCATGGATCCTGAGTAGCAAACTGAGGGGACGCGGTGGCTCGCCGTGCCTTGGGTGATCAAGTCATAAAAAAAACAACATAAACTGAATTTATGCCATGTTAACATACAAAGTTTATGTGCGCATCACTACACTTATGGCGTTTTTTTTTTTTTGATTCCGGATTTAGCTCTGGAACCGTCAGAATAAAAAAACGACTTTCGGACTTCGAGTTATTCAATACGTAGGTGTGCGTGAGAACGAGCGCAATGTTTACATGCAGCTGTCATTTTGTTCTCCCTTCTAGATTTCTTCATTCGGTTCTTCACATCCGGATTGGCTTTTTTCGTGTCCGGATTGCACTGGACAGCAGATAGTACGATTTTGCTTGGCTGAGAGGTTCAAAATCGCGGCAATCATCATTTTCCAGTTCATTATTTCAACTGTTTTGCTTTCAGCCAAAAACAGCTGTTTAATGTTTTGACAACAACGTTGAGAGTATTGGTGAACTTCTCGCAAAACTGACTTACTTCTCAGGGCGACTCCGTCCGTTTTTCGAGCGAACTTAGGTTGCCTCTCGAGCAATAAATGAGCACGATGACAGTAGTTAGAGCGAACCTAGGTTGCCTCTAGTTTGCCTCCAGGTGAAAAAAAATACGGTATTAGTTTGAGGAATTCAAGTATATTTTGATTGGAACCAAAGGTAACATGGCCAGCCTATCAGAAACCTGGTTGAATAAGTATACCAAGTCGATCAATAGCTATCCCTGATTTTAGATTAGTAAGAAACGACCGTATGCAAAGAAGAGGAGGAAGTGTTTGTTTATATATTTCGCATTGGCTGCCTTTAGAAAAAGTCTTTGCAACCGAAGGCGATAACGGATCGGTGGAATGTAAAGCTGTTGATTTACTTGTCGGAGATCAGAATGTACTAGTCGTTAGCCTTTACAATCCACCACGAACTAATCTTTCTGAGTTCATCGAAACTGAGCTCCATCACCTGTTTTCATCCTACCAAAATGTCATGCTCCTGGGAGACTTCGACTTTAACTGGCTTGCTGAACATGGTGAGCGTGATCAACTGATTGACACTTTTCGTTTCTTGGCTATATATGAGATCGCGTCACGAATCGGGATCGTTAATCGATTGCCTCGTCAGAAACCGATCAGAACTCGTACTCTATTTCGAACAGGTTTCTGTTCATGGATTCTCCAAAACATGACCCTCTCTATTGCTCTTTGGATGTAAACACTCAATCGCAGAACAGAACGAAGCAATTCCGCGACTTTATTCGTTAAAGGTGTGGTGTTGTGGAACAATCTGTCATATTCTTTGAAACATAAAATGTCGGAAGCAATGTTTAAAATAAGTTGCAAACGCAAACATGTGTTCTACAAGGGTTAATATCTGGCCCGGTGTTTTTCGCATCACGTACGATAATCTATTGAGAATAGCCTCACAATTAGAGTCAAACTTGTGAGATTTGCGGGTGAAGCTATGCAGTCCTTCAAGCGGCGAGTTCCTCTTAAAAAATAAGTAAATATATGCCACTGTGCCACCATACTGGAGTAGAGTGGCTCTCAACTAAGAGCAACCCATTTGAGTCGGTGTAGGATGGTATCGGCATAGAAAATTATTCGATTCATAGATTTAAGTCATTGTCATGTGATATTACAGGATCGAGTCCAGATCCGGCGGCGAACGATCAGCGGAGGTCGTGCCTACTATGGACTCCAGAAGCAACTGCGGTCAAGCAGACTTAGCCCTCCCACAGTGCATGACGCTCATTAGACCGGTTGTCCTCTACGGGCACGAGACGTGGATATTGCTCGAGGAGGACCTGCTGTTAAGAACCATATTTGGCGGCCTACAGGAGACCGGAGTATGGAGGAGAAGGATGAACTACGAGCTCACGCGACTCTACAGCGAACCCAGTATCCAGAAGATGGTGAAGGCTGGTCGGATATGCTGGGCAGGACATGTTGCGAGAATGCCGGACAACTGTTCTGCAAAACAGGTGTTCGCTGCGAATCCGGGATAAACCAGAAGAGCACTGGCGCAACGAGCTAGGTGGTTAGACCAAGTTAAGCGTAGTTTGGCTAATGTGGAATGCTCAAGAAGTTGAAGATCGATTGCCATGACCGAGTTGTGATGGATACCCACCTAGCCACAGTCTTGCTCAGTCTTGCTTTTAGGAGTTATGTTCGTAAAGTTATGTAGTGAGACGGAATACTTCAGTAGCAATAATTTTACTAGCTGTGCTAAACGTATAAACTTATGCTGTCATAATAAGTGGTGTCCTGAAAAATCCTGATTTTTTCGTCACGGTCCTGATTTATTGAAAAAACCACCTGGCATCCAATGGCTTTCTTGAAGCATTTTGAATAGAGGTCGGACTGTGAGTCGTTAGATGAGGCCTTCAATCGTTAATAGGAATGGTTTGAGTGTTGCGAGGAGTGCATTGAGACTAGTATGACCCCCATTTTGATGTAGGTTTCATCTCGATTGTTAATGAAACCAAAGTTAGTGGCATAGGAAGTTTTTAGGACACAGGAAGTTCAAGTGGGTAAATGATCAATCGACTCGTATTACTCAACGATTAATATTAGTTAGCAACCACTTGGGTGGACTAACACTTGCTAACTCTTTGCTTGGAAAGTACTTAAACATATTCTGAGATGGAAGTTAGAAGGACAAGTCTTAATTTTCTTGGTAGCGTAAGTTGTTTGGGATATGTTATTATTATCATGTTCAAGTTATTCGGGATATTTTTTCGTCGGTAAATCTTTTTGTTATTAAACGATCGGAAAGGAGTACGAAATAGGTCTACTGACAATAATTACTGAAAAAAAATTCACACCCTATACATAAAATTCGGTGATAAATCTAGAGTTTGTTTTGATTAGGTCGTATGAGCCACGTGTTCCGAGAAAATCGCTGTTGAAAATTTTGAACACATATTTTATTCTAGTATTTTGAACAACACTTAGAGCTGCCTTGAAAACTTATATTAGATGTGGAAATAGTTGAAGAACATTCTAATGAATTCGATATGGCCATTCGTTTAGTTATATTCAGTGAAAATGCACTTACGACATTTTGCATTATCTACTTGGCACTAACGTCGTTATGCAGACTAACATTAATTTCATTTTAACTTGATTGGAAGTTTCTCAATCTTTGTAATTTCCATCGAAATTAATGGAAAACTGATGTTTAACTTAATAGTATGCAGAGGTGTTACCTGAAAGTACCCGTTCTGTGATTACCGGAATCGATGCTGTGAGGGAGTGTCCATAAGGAATGTTCGTAGTCCACTGACCATTGGTGGCTTGCTGTTCGAAATGATGAACGTTCCAGGAGTGCGGAAACGTTTCCAAATAGCCTCTAGTTGTTTTGTTATGGCTGCCTCTGTAAAATATGAGATTGATATTTTTCGATTTGGCGCAGCATAAATATTAACATTAATTGAACTTACCAAGTCAAATATTGAAGCACTCTTTTGTACCAAGATAGCAAAAACTATCATTTATTACCATTTCTGATTAATATTTTCACTTTTGTAGTCTTTCTGAAGCAATTTCCGGAAAAAATGCAAAAGGACGCTTCAACCACTTCGCCGAACTGTTGTTTTGCGACTTTTTGCATGCACGGCAAATTAGCGCGATACAAATAGTCGTTAAAACCAAATTGCACTCGAAAATGAGAAAGTCATTATACGTCTTAATTTTAATAAAATTTATTAATGAATAAATTGATACCCAAATTCTACCTAACGTAGGATACATGTTTTTGAATCGTTTGCAGTAAATAACTCAATTTTGCTTATGTTGGTTCATACGACCTAATCAAAACAAACTCCAGAAATATTCCACGCGAAAATGTAAGAAAAACATCCTGACCCTGCTAGGTGAAACCGGCTTCCCATTTTTTTCGAAACCTCTTCCTCGCCGCACTCGGGAGGATGATGATGGTGATATGCATTGATGATGAAGGATTTTCGTATCCACACAAGTATTCCGAAGGAGCGCTAGCTTCTTTTTTCTTTTTTTTTTCTTCGGACGTGTTATCCACAGCATTTCGGCTCGATCCCATTGTAGGTAGGCAGACACACACGGATATTATGGGTTTGATGGTTAAGTCCCTGACCAGAACCAGACCAGAACTCGCTTTTTCGATGCACGTGTTCAAATTGAAAAGTGTGTTTTTTTTTTCTCGGTTATCTCACTTCGGGCTTCCTCTGGCCTCGGTGTTGATGATGATGGGTCCGAGATATGTATGTGCTCGGCATAAGCGCAAGCGCAAGTAAGAAGAGGACGGTTTTGGTTGATCCGACAACGACGACGACGACGACGGTCTCCTTAAATTACTCCGCCGTTGTTGTTTGGTCGACGACGGAACGGTCGGTTTCGGTAGGATCGTTAATGGCCTTTGGGTTAAGCAGGATTCCTTTTTTTTATTCATTGGAAATTTTTTACTGGCGTTATTGATGTTATGTACAGGAATTGGTTTACGGTTTTTCATCTCTGATGAGGATCAAGCTTGTTCCAACTGGAAAAAGGGTGCCGGATTTTTTTTCTACGACCATTCAAAAGGCACCAGAAAAAATGGTGAAGGTTTTAATTTCGGGGCGTTGCGTTACTGTTATTATGATTTTTTTTCATATCAAAGGATGATAAGATAAATTTTTAACATTGACCCACTTCCTCTGAATGGTTGCGAGATAAGGGAGAATAGTTCCAGACAAAGAACATGATACCTTTTTGCTTTTTAATTGCGCGACCATTCATTGGAAAGCTGTAAAGTAAGATCATGTTGGAAATTTGTCTTCGTTTTTTTGGTGGATTTGGCTTTAAGATTACCAAATTGATAACGAAAAAAAACGAAACGACAAGTTGAAGAAACAGTTGCTGTACTTTCAAAACGTTACTGTTCTCAATGTTATGTATTTGTAGAAACTTTATAATGGGATTACGAATTCAAAATTTGAATTCTACACCTGGAATTTAAGCCTTTAGTGTGTATTGAATCCATATTGTGAATTGATATCAGATTAACAAAAAACACTCTGCCTTTTCACAGTTAAATGCAACTTTTATAGTAAAATTATTTCAATCGAAGACATGCATAACAAATGCAAGGGAGAAAAAAATAAAATAAAACCGCCTACTTTATTGCGTCGAATATATTGTGATTTTCTTGAAAAACTAGATTCGCTTGCAATTAATTTCATTTGTCAAAAATTTACGTATTAAATCTTTTTCTCACCTTGTTTAGTACGTTCTTGAAAAAATTGTTTACACATATTTATCAGCTGACAACATTGCAATGTGACATTGCTTTACAAAATCCGTATCTATAATAGACTGAAAAATATTTCTTGGAAAAATGGATTAAAGGCTGGAAGAAGTTATCTAAAGCCGAATCAAGAAACAGACAAATTTGGGACCGATTCAAGGCCTTGGCGAAAACTTTTATCAGACGATGATACGATTTCTGCTGTCCGTTGTAAGACTAAAGTCGTGTTCATTTTTTAGCCATTCTTTGACCCGCTGCCATTAGAATTATGAAGAGTTTTGTCGATAAGATTATTTCTTCAGCTCTTCTTCTTCTTATATCAATATGGCCAAAACATGTAGGCATCCTGGAAAATGGAAGACTTGCGTCTTTCATTTTATTTTTCAGCGTATTATCTGTTACATTTAACCATGCATTGCAGATTCTACTACGGCCAGGTCAACCATGTGATGAAAACCGCGAAAGATACAGGAACAAGGGAGGAATGAAGCGTGGAGTTCCCTGCCAAACGCTTCAAATGATATTTTGCTAAAATTTAACATTATTGATTGATTGGTAATTGGAAAAAATCTAGGACGAATTGGGGTTAAAGGGTAATTTTAAAAAGAAACGATCTCACCAAACTCCAAAGGTTTCCGCTGGTGCTATCTCCCTATTTTTCCTGGTTCCGGTCACCTTTAAATTAGTTGCTTTCACATGTTCTCAACATCATTGTTCCCTCAATTCCAACCGTCAATTGTTTGTTTTTTTTTTTCGTTCTTTTACTCGGAGAAATCTACATGAGCATTTTACGAGAACCACAATTTTAACGGAGATACACTCATCGATTGATGCACAATCATAAGATCATTAATATCGCTCCAACCGAAACTTAACTTCTCTGATTTCAAGTATGAAAATCATGACGACCAGAAATATAGTTCCTTTTTCTATAACCAACGATTGATTTTCTTCTCGCACGATTCGCCAAGCACAACAGAATTAATTTAGAAATGAAAAACATCTATTTCCATTATTTGGATACATTTCAATCACTTGTAATATTTATTTTTCTAAACAGAAGTCTCCAAAACACCTTAAATTCACCAAAATTGATATTCGCAAAAAAACAAACGAGAAAAATGCGAGGTTGAAAAAAAAACACGTTCGTTCTCGAGCACGGCTTGCTGCGATTTTCTCGATAAGATTATTCCTTCAGCTCTTCAATTTATTTATTTTCAGTAGTTACATGGCTTCAACGTGTCCGACCCATACACAGTCATAGCCATGAATAGATCCAGAACACTCGTCCTTGTCGCGAATTTCACCGTTGTACAATTCCAGAATAGCCAGGTTTGAAGTAGTTAAGCTACTCAGTACTTGATGCTGAAAAAGTATGAAAATGAAAAAAAAACTATTTTTGGCACAAATTCATATTAACTTACAACTTTGAAAGAAAAAATTTATTGGTGGGACCATCGGAAATTTTCTTCGTGGTGAATTTTAACCCTTGACCTAGAAGATTTTTTCAATAAAATTATCACAATTAAATACTTCAAGAGTTACCTTGAAATTTCGCTCGAAGTGAAGTTCTATCATTTTTTGTTTATTTTTGTAGTTAATGACATGATTACTGTGATTAGTTAGTTATCGTATTCAAGAGGTATGCGAATATGATAGTGAGAGAAAAAGTATGAAATCGAAGAACGAAATTTGAGATTGACGAAATTTTTGTGTGAAAACTCTAGCGCATGAATATGATCGCAATAGTTTAATCAACTATTTTCTCATATTGTGTAGCAACCTGCAAGGCCTACTATTGATCTGGTGTCAAATCTGCATCGTAGGATAGAATTGAACTTAAAAAAAAAAAAGTTTTTTTTAATGGAATTATTCATTATTGCTGGATCGCTAAAACGAATCTTAAATCAATCAACAATCTTCATAATTAGAAGGTTGTGTCACAAAAGCGATCGTACAAAAAACTTCATAGGATTTTATTCCTTTTCACAAAAAGGACGCGTTGGTGTTGTCTAAATTGACAATGTCAAACAATCCGAAGACAGACACGTAGAAATAATGTTAAGAAGCTTCATCGTTGTTGACGTTGGGCTTGAAAGAAGGTGAAGAGGATTCCGTTCGTTCGTTAGCGGCTTCAAATTCAAGTTATGTGATGATGTATTTTACCATTTTTTACCATCCCATCCTAGCTGTCGTTCGTTTATTTGTTCACTGGTTGGCATGGCTTGGTATATTTGATCCTTTTCGGGATGAGCAAGCGCACAGGCCCGTGTTTGCTTCCAAGGGGCGATATTTACCAAACACCGAACATCATCGGAGCAATGTTGGATTTGAAACATGGCCTTTATGGTCTATTGAACATTTCTACACAACGGAGCGGCACTTGTGTTATGGAATCGTTTTTTTTTATTCCCGAACCTCGGTTCTACTTGGAATCTTGACTGAATTTCCTCGAGGGGGTGGGCAGGACAAGTGCCCTCAAGTGCATACAGATGAGTGAGCATTTGAGCTTTCCATAACCGTTTATGGGTTTCGTTTCTGGTGAATTTGTAATTAGGAGCCGAAAAATTTTTCGTTCGGGTTCTGCCTTTTTTCACCATGACAAATGTGACCAGACCAAGCATTCCTCAAGAAGGGACCAACAGCGATCACATTGTGGTGGCACCCCGAGATTGGAGGAATATTACATAAACAAATGATGCGGTGCGGGTCTCTAATCTGGCTGACTGAGGAGCAAGCGGTTTCAAGTTACTTCTGGTGCGTTCTGGAGGCATTTATGAGCCGTTATGGCCTTTCCATTTGGTTAAAAATCTACGCACCATTCTTCTTGCTTGGTTGTCTGCTTGCTTGCTTGCTGGTGGTAATTGATCTGTGAGATGTTACACCAAACTAGGGGCTAATGTGCATCCATGCTGAGACCGTATGGACGTGCCAGGCCAGAGGCTGGCGGTTGTTTTTTTTGGCGCCGAAATTATGAACTCCGAGATTGTTGTTTATCGCTTTCTATCTCTCGGTTGGTCGCATATCAAATTTACGCGGCAGATGGGGCGAAAAAAGAGTTCTGCTGACGATCGCTACAGGCATGTGATTGTTTTTATGGTGGTAAAAATTTCAAGTTCAAGCAATCCATATCAAGTAACACCGATTAGACAAGCAAAGGGGTTATTTATGAGTTAATTTTGAAGGGCGAGTAGAAGAAAAAATCCGAACAAACAGATTGGCTATGCGTACATGAGCATAACATAGCAACACGTGCTTAAACGATGACGACGACGAAGCATGCGCCGGCAACAACAAAGCAATCATGGACTTTTTTGACACTCCTCCTAGTGCAGAACCACAGAAGAGGGTATCGCATCGAATCTCAACGCCTACCGTGATTCTGCCAAAAGTCACTCGGAACGAATGTGGTTTTAGCTAAATTACCGACGACCAAAGTGACCGAACACAATTTCCACTTTGATCTTTTGCAGTCGGTGCGCGCGTTCTTTCTAAACAGTCAGTCAGGTGGAAGATTTGGCAAGTGTCAGACCGCACAGTTCAAAGTTTCCGACTTTTGACACCGGACTCTTTGGGAAGGGACGCGTTTTGCCGGGAAGGCGGAGTTTCTTCCGAGATAGGACTGGGTGCAGTTCCTGCTGCAATTAAGGGTGTGGAAACTGGCTGGATTGCAGGAAAAATTGATGAGCGAGCGGCAATCTTTGTTGCTGAATTCGGGAGGCGGTTCTCCAGTGTAGGTATTGAAAAGTTCTTGGAAGATTTCCTAATTTCTCTGCCACACAGGAAGATAATTACAGGATTGCTGAGGAGAAAGGCAGAATCCGAATGAATTATTACACTTGAGATTTGAAGGTGCTTAAGAAGAGTTCTAACGCGATTATTTGAAATTATCGCAATTAAGAAAACAATACTCGAACTACGTTAGACTTGGTTCCATGTTTCTGAACTGGATTCTAGATTTGGATTCCAAATTCAGGGGTGAAATTATGAATCCTATTCGATTCGAGTTACCCGTTTCGAGTTGAACTCGAATCGAATTAGAATCAGTATTACGAATCTCGTTCGAGTTCTTAATTTTAACTTACTAGATTTCGAGTAAATCGGGTAGAAGATCATCTCGAAACGTTCCATTCGAATCGAGATCTGTAATGCCAAAGTTGGTCGAATCGAACGAAACTCGATTGTTTCGAGTTCCATAATCCCGCTCCAGATTCAAGATTCAAGATTCAGATTCAAGATTCAGATTCAAGATTCAGATTCAGATTCAAGATTCAAAATTCAAGATTCAAGATTCAAGATTCAAGATTCAAGATTCAAGATTCAAGATTCAAGATTCAAGATTCAAGATTCAAGATTCAAGATTCAAGATTCAAGATTCAAGATTCAAGATTCAAGATTCAAGATTCAAGATTCAAGATTCAAGATTCAAGATTCAAGATTCAAGATTCAAGATTCAAGATTCAAGATTCAAGACTCAAGATTCAAGATTCAAGATTCAAGATTCAAGATTCAAGATTCAAGATTCAAGATTCAGATTCAAGATTCAGATTTAAGATTCAGATTCAAGATTCAGATTCAAGATTCAGATTCAAGATTCAGATTCAAGATTCAGATACAAGATTCAGATTCAAGATTCAGATTCAAGATTCAGATTCAAGATTCAGATTCAAGATTCAGATTCAAGATTCAGATTCAAGATTCAGATTCAAGATTCAGATTCAAGATTCAGATTCAAGATTCAGATTCAAGATTCAAGATTCAAGATTCAAGATTCAAGATTCAAGATTCAAGATTCAAGATTCAAGATTCAAGATTCAAGATTCAAGATTCAAGATTCAAGATTCAAGATTCAAGATTCAAGATTCAAGATTCAAGATTCAAGATTCAAGATTCAAGATTCAAGATTCAAGATTCAAGATTCAAGATTCAAGATTCAAGATTCAAGATTCAAGATTCAAGATTCAGATTCAAGATTCAGATTCAAGATTCAGATTCAAGATTCAGATTCAAGATTCAGATTCAAGATTCAGATTCAAGATTCAGATTCAAGATTCAGATTCAAGATTCAGATTCAAAATTCAAATTCAAAATTCAAATTCAAGATTCAGATTCAAGATTCAGATTCAAGATTCAGATTCAAGATTCAGATTCAAGATTC
This sequence comes from Uranotaenia lowii, assembly GCF_029784155.1. Taxonomy (NCBI): domain Eukaryota; kingdom Metazoa; phylum Arthropoda; class Insecta; order Diptera; family Culicidae; genus Uranotaenia; species Uranotaenia lowii. The sequence goes on from NC_073692.1 coordinate 432,139,585, forward strand.
AGATTCAAGATTCAGATTCAAGTTTCAGATTCAAAATTCAGATTCAAGATTCAAATTCAAGATTCAGATTCAAGATTCAGATTCAAGATTCAGATTCAAGATTCAGATTCAAGATTCAGATTCAAGATTCAGATTCAAGATTCAGATTCAAGATTCAGATTCAAGATTCAGATTCAAGATTCAGATTCAAGATTCAGATTCAAGATTCAGATTCAAGATTCAGATTCAAGATTCAGATTCAAGATTCAGATTCAAGATTCAGATTCAAGATTCAGATTCAAGGTTCAGATTCAAGATTCAGATTCAAGATTCAGATTCAAGATTCAGATTCAAGATTCAGATTCTAGATTCAGATTCAAGATTCAGATTCAAGATTCAGATTCAAGATTCAGATTCAAGATTCAGATTCAAGATTCAGATTCAAGATTCAGATTCAAGATTCAGATTCAAGATTCAGATTCAAGGTTCAGATTCAAGATTCAGATTCAAGATTCAGATTCAAGATTCAGATTCAAGATTCAGATTCAAGGTTCAGATTCAAGATTCAGATTCAAGATTCAGATTCAAGATTCAGATTCAAGATTCAGATTCAAGATTCAGATTCTAGATTCAGATTCAAGATTCAGATTCAAGATTCAGATTCAAGATTCAGATTCATGATTCAGATTCAAGATTCAGATTCAAGATTCAGATTCAGGATTCAGATTCATGATTCAGATTTAAGATTTAAATTTAGATTTAGATTTAGATTGGAATACCTACCAATTTTTAATGCGATCCCAATAAACTTTACTCGTATTTGCTTTTGAATCTATATTGTTTCTTTTTTCTCTAATGGGCTGAATACCTCAATATAATAAAATATGTTTATAGAATGAATCGATCTTTTTGTCATGTCGTTCGAGCTGCAAAAATCGTCACCAAAAAAAACCTTCAAATAATTCATCCAAAACCCTAAGTTATGTTTTTATTGCTGCCTGTGCCTGTGATTGAAATCCATCCCTCAACACAAACTATAAACTAATTGAACGTAAACAAAATAAATAACAGTTCAATTATCTCGTTTCGGCTCAACTGAGAATGGATGATCGGTTCTCAAGAAATCTCAAATAACCAAAATCTTAAGCATCTTAAGATCTGGAGCCGGTTGCGCCTGAACAAAAATATCCGCAATGGCTTTACTACCTATATGTATAAGCAAAACCAGCATTTTGGTTCGGTTTCGTAGGTTTCGGATTAACAATTGATCGCTTGTTTTGGATGGGTTTATTTTTTTCCGTTGAAATGTAATGTTCCGAAATTTTTTTTCTGCTATTGTAGTTCTGAAGAAAAAAATCTCGCACAAAGGCTAAAATCCCAACGGACGGAAGAATGGCAGGTTAATTTCGGTGTGTGTTGAAGGAAAAATGACGCTTTCCATTAAAACGGCAATGAAAATATTTTCCTATTTCTCGATACGCCCGAGAGCAACTTCTGATGAGATGTTGATGCTGAGTCAAAGAAGAAAAAAAACTTACAGGATTCTTTTATTCCGTGCAGCAATCCTATCGAAGGATCTGAAATCAAACAATGAAGTGAAAACTGAAACTAACAGAAGAGTGCGAGAAAGCGAATGGAGAAAAGCGAATGTAATGCTAAAACTATATGGTCCTGTTTTTCAACCGGAATATTTTTCTTTACTACCGTTCATTTTTTTTCTCTCCGGGGGTGGTTTATCGGCGATTCGATTCCTTTTTTAAGATTAACCACCGAGGGGTGACTCAATTTTCTTTTAAGGTGTGTACCAAAGAAGTTTCTTGAAATTTGTTTCATTGATGTACCCCTCGCTCAGAAGTTGAGAAATGAGAATTTCGGGTTGATGGTAACGTTTTTTTCCCTGAAGAAGCATTAAGCGAGGTGAATCTACAGTACTAATCAAATTTATGAGCAAATTATTTTCCTTAAACAAATTTTCGAATTAACAGAAATTTTACAAGATTGGGATATATTTCCTGAGATGTATGTAACAGTGTATAAACATAAGAAAAACTTCGTCTCAATAAATTTGCCCTTTACTGTTGGCATGTACCTGTAACGTTTGATCCTTCCGGGTTTCCGCACGAAAGACTTCAACGGCGGCGGTGGCGACGAAAAACGAAGACGATTGCGATCCGACACCCAAACAGGTATAATTTCGGAGGCTCCGCTAGGGCCGAACGAGATTTATTATCCACCCCAGCCCAGACCTCTCAGCGATTTCAACCGTAAAAACTGCTCGACCCTCTTCTGAAGACTCAAATTGATGAGATTTTTTTTTCGGTTACTTTTTACAGACAAGTCCAAAGTCTACCTGTGCGGCACCAGCTAGTGGCTTAAAGACGCTCAATGTCTACAACGTCTTTAAGCGTAGGTAAATCACTTGTCCCTGACCCTTAAAGCCCCTAAGGGCGATGGCTAACCCGGACATGGTTCTTATCGATGCAGATACAGGAGGATATTGCGATGGCCACTATCTGCACAGGAAGAAGAGATAATCCTACGGAAGAGTGGCCCGTCTTTTTGATTTAGCTTTTCTTCCTACGCTACGGTCTAGGTTTGTTTTTTTTTTCTCACGAAACCAGCGTGTCTTCTGGCATCCTTCAAAACAAACTTCAATGCTGGCTATGCATAGATACCCTCTAAAATTCTTAAAGCTTGGCATTGGTTCTGTTTAAAAATTTGGAATTTTCATCATTTGAATTTATTCTTGATGGTAACTATAGTTTTAATGGTACATTCAATCATTTTTTTTATGGCTGAATTAACCATGCATTGATTTTCTTCTGATAATAAGATATGCTGTATGCAGCCTCAAAATATGGAATAATTAAATCAGGGAATGTAATGTAAAATTCAATTAAATTTGTAAAATATTTTGTCAAAAATCCTGGATTTGTTGAAACAAAAAAAACTATGTTTGAGAGTAGGAAAAACTTATGTTTTTTTTTAAAAACGGAGATTTTTTTTACTCAAATGTTGCAAGATTCATGTGGTTTAATCTATTTTCAATCAATATTCAATAGAAGGAAAAACACAGAACTTGAAAAACCCAAATACTAGTATTTCCTATTTAACTACTTGCTGCTAGCACCATCAGTGGATTATCAACTAATCCACTTAGGATGCTAGCAAGTAGCTAGTAAAAATAGGTTTTCTCAAATACTGTGGCTGAGTTCAAAGGGATTTATCGACTATCTCTGAAATCATCTACCTTCAAACTTAATCTTTATTCCGCTATTTTCTCTTCTGACAGCTGAGAAATATTGTCTTGTTGAGTTAACCTCACATGATGGCTAAAATTGCCGCTGATCGAACGAAATGTGAGCTCCCATCAAATATGACAGTGACACGGGGTAGAATCAACTATGTGAATTTTCATCAAATAAACCTCGATGTAATATTCGAATCAATCTTCTCCCGTTCTTTAGCTATCGACAAATGAGAAATTTCGCAATATGAGGGTCCAGAAAATTCAAAAGATGTATTTTACTCTACTCAAAATTTCAAATTCCTCATCACATTTTGATGATGGAATAAGGTTATTCAAGAGTAATAATCTTGACTCAGAACTGATACTAAAATCCTGAAAAAATTATCCCAGATTCAGAATTTTGATACTGTTATTCAGAAAATTTTTACTTTTTGATTGAAATTCATTAGGATGAATATTAAATTTTCAATGAGATTGAACTTATTTCCGAGATTCTGGTTTCTTATTATCAAAATCAGTATTGTTTTTCTGTTTTCTGTCTTCTGTAGGCAAGTTAGAATTCTTGATTTTCGGCTTGAATCATCATTAGAAAATAGAAATAATAATTTTCTGAATATGAAAATGAACTTAGAAACCATCTTAAGTTTTTCGTTTTATATTCAGATTTCAAGTTCTAAATTTTATTTCTTATGCGAAATTCAAGTATAACAAAACTTCAAAATTTATTTTATTTTTTTTTATTTACATAGTATTCCGTCTCACGACATAACTTGACGAACATAATTCCTTAAAATCACTCGGTCCATGGCAACCGTTCTCCAATTTCTCGGGCACCCCACGTTCGCCAGATCACGCTCCACTTGGTCTAACCACCTTGCTCGTTGCGCCCCCGCTCGTCTTGTTCCTACCGGATTCGTAGCGAACACCTGTTTTGCAGGACAGTCGTCCGGCATTCGCGCAACATGTCCCGCCCAGCGTATCCGGCCAGCTTTCACCACCTTCTGGATACTGGGTTCGCCGTAGAGTCGCGCGAGCTCGTAGTTCATCCTTCGCCTCCACACTCCATTCTCCTGTACGCCGCCAAAGATGGTTCTGAACACTCGTCGCTCAAATACTCCGAGTGTACGCAGGTCCTCCTCGAGCAATATCCATGTCTCGTGCCTGTAGAGAACAACCGGTCTAATGAGCGTCGTATACAGGTTACACTTCGTGCGAGGGCTAAGTCTTCTCGACCGCAGTTGCTTGTGGAGTCCATAGTAGGCACGACTTCCGCTGATAATTCGCCTCCGGATCTCACGGCTGGTGTCATTGTCTGCGGTCACCAGTGAGCCGAGATAGACAAAGTCTTCGACTATCTCCAGCTCGTCGCCGTCGATCGTGACCTTGTTATTACTGGACAAGCGGGTTCGGTCGGTCTCGGATCCGCAGGCCAGCATATACTTCGTCTTGGACGTATTAATCATCAACCCAATCCTTCCTGCTTCGCGTTTCAGTTTGCGGTAGATCTCCTTCACCGCCGCAGTTGATCTGCCGACTATATCAATGTCATCGGCAAAGTAGATAAGTTGACTGGATCTGTTGAAAATCGTGCCCCGCATTTCGCCCACCGCTCGTCGAATAACACCTTCTAGCGCCACGTTGAACATCATGCAGGATAGACCATCACCTTGTCGAAGCCCCCTGCGCGATTCGAATGAACTCGACAATTCACCAGAGATCCGCACACAGCACTGCGTTCCATCCATCGTCGCCTTGATCAGTCTAATCAGCTTCCCGGAAAAGCCGTTCTCGTCCATGATTTTCCATAGCTCGTTACGGTCGATCGTGTCGTATGCGGCTTTGAAGTCGATGAATAGATGGTGCGTAGGGACTTGGTGTTCACGGCATTTTTGGAGGATTTGCCGTAATGTGAATATCTGGTCCGTCGTTGACCGTCCCTCCATGAAGCCGGCCTGATGACTTCCCACGAATCTGTTTGCTTGCGGCGTTAGGCGGCGGAGTAGGATTCGGGACAACACTTTGTAGGCGGCATTGAGGACAAAACTTCAAAATAACGATCCCAAATTTAAAGTCATCAGATTCGTCATTCAAAATTCGATGTTCAACTCAGAGAAAAATTCTGGCAACTTTATCTCAGCTAATATCAGATTGTATATATTGTATATATTGATTAGGAAGTTCCTTCATGCAAGTTTCCAATACTCAAACTCAAACTCAAAATTTGGCGTTTAGGGATAACGTACTAACTTGTTGTTCAGAAAGAAGAACTTAACAAGTAATGGCAGATGAGACCGTGGGAATCTCTAAATGCAAATTTTAAGTGCATATTCAACTTGCAGTAAAATTTAGAAAATCTAGTTTCAGGTGAAGGAACTTCGAAACAACAAAAAATGTAAATAAGTTTGGGTACAGTACAGGTATCAAAAACAGAACCCCATTTTCCTCAAACGGTGGGAAAAATGTTTTCACTTGACAGGGATTTTTTCACCTTTAACTGCGTTATCCTACTAATGAAAAATGGATTGTAAAGTGAAATTCCACCTTCTGAAGGTGGCAGACGTATCCTTAAATGCAAATTTTTACGATCATTTGAAATCTTTCAGCTCGCTAGGGTATTTGTTTCTCGAACAGGTATAAAATAGAAACTTGTCTTCTAGAATGTGCATAGCTCAGATGGGGTCCCGTGGGAATCTTCAAATGTAAATTTTAAGGTGTTTTTCAACTTGCAAGGAAATTCAGAAAACAAGTGAAGCTTTACTTGTTGGGTTTGATTTTCGGTCAAAAAATATGCTAATTCACAGTCAAATATGTATGGTCACATGCACAGATTTCCGACCCTTGAAGATTTTCAAACAGTTTCGAAAATTTACGATAGGTTATTTGCATTGCTATGTTTGGGTCGAACAGGCAGTGGAAATGAAATTTGTGTCTTCATATGGGTAGGAATGTCTCACCAAGTGAATTTTCACTTGTTGGTTCGTCAGGGTGAGGTTTAAGCATTAATTTTTTGAGACGCTCATTGCAAAGGTTTGAAAATTACTGGAAATAAATCTTTTTTTTAAATATATTTTTATCCGTTTTACAGATTGAGTTAAACTTTATAATTCCTCTAAAAAATACGTAAGATAAGTTTTGAGACCATTGTTATAGAACTACTGCATCTGAAATTTAATTTTAAAGAAAATCCCATTTCAATACATGGGGATTCCACATTTGACAGTGTTTATCCCTGAGAAATTGCTAATACCACTCCCAAATCACAGGAATCTAAGAGTGCAGTGCATTTTCACCTGAATTTGGTCTCACATGCATCCTTAAATGCTAATTTTTATGGTCTCTTGAGTGTTTGGTATCTCGGAAGATTTGTTTCACAGACAGGTAGAAAGCAATAACTTGTCTTCCGGAGTCTTCCTGAGCTTTGCTGTAGAATGGCAGATGTGCCGTGGGAATTTATAAATGCAAATTTTCAAATGTTTCTCACCTTGCAGTGAAAATTAGAAAGAAAGTGAGGTTCAAAGTAAGAACCTTCACTTGTTTGGTTTGAGGTTCCAGAAGGAAAAAATGTTAATTCACAATAGAATATGCATGATCACTTGCAGATTTGAGAACATTGAAGGTCTACAAAATAGTTTAGAAAATTTACGATCGGTGGTGTGTAAAGGCAAGTTTGTCTTCAACAAGTAACGAAAACGAAACTTGTTCCTTCAAATCGTGAGAAAGTCTCACCAAGTGTATTCTCACTTGCCAGCTACTCTGGGTTCCAAAATTAAAAATCCTATTTTATTGGCAGGTTTACAGCAAGTTAAAAATTTTGCAGAATTTTCTTACAGCTTGGATGGTTTCAAAATGCAAATCCAACAGATTTTTCAAATGACTTGGAAGGTGTCATCAAACAGGTAGAGGACACTCATTTGATCCCTGGCATAGGAATCCTAACACATGTCGTCAACGCACTTGCAGACGGTTGCCGTTAAAATTTTGGTTCAAGCTCAAGTTCAAAGTGTGGGAAAGCTCTTCCCCGTTTTTTCCCTCTTCGATTGTTATGGATAGTGAAATCGCTAAACCCTTCCTATGCAAATGAAATAGTTCCGTTTTGGTTTGTTGATTTTTTCATCCCATCTTCCGATAGGCAAAGGATGGGATGGATCTGGAATCCGAACAGATGTGATGCCAATAAAAAACACTTTTGTGCACCGATACGCGTTGACTGTAGTAAAGTGCAGACCAATTTGCGATCCTGGGAATGCGGCACGTTCTGGGATTTTCCCCCTTCAATCGTTTTTTTTTCTAGCTGAATGCTGTGCGTGTTTGGTTAGGACACACATTTGTTGTCATTCGTCCGGACCGGAATTGAACAATCGGTCTCTGTCTGGTCAGGTTCTGGTCTCTTCTCCTGCGGCGAGATGCGTGACTCGGAACACTCGGACTAGAGTCTACGATGAGGTGGTCAATAAAAAAAAACAAGGGGAAAAGTCACTTGCTCACGTATTTTTACGGATATGCATTTACAGATTGTTATTATAGTTGGGATAGTTGGGATGGGTTCTATTTTTCGGTCATGTTTGGTCAGCTTTCGAGTCAATGCGAATGGAGAATAATTCTACGGGATGATTGGTCTCAAGCTTTGGAATGGACCGGATCTTTAAATTCTTTTAATTACCCATTCTCGACCTCGAATGCACGTGATGCATAATAGAGAATAGGTTAATTATCTCCAGGGATTTGTGGTTCTTTGTCCGATTGATTCTAGGGCCTTTAAAACCGGTTTTTTGTTAGAATGAGATTTGATTTCTTTTAGCTAGAATGATGAAAACGAGTTTTCATCCAATCTGAAACCTGATTTAGGTTAACCAACGTTGAAGTAGGCCAAGAGTTATCTTACCAGGATTTTTTTCCGAATCATCATCGTTCGAAGAATGAAGACAATCAAAGTAGGTGGATAAGATTTCTTAACGTGTCGACGGCTACTTGAAAACAATATGTGGGTTGCTTTGATTGCTAGGGAGAAAGATTCATATCTCAGTCGTAAAATGTCATTTCGAGAATCATTCTAAACAGAACGTGGAATCAAGTTTTCACAACAAATTCTTGGGAAACCGCGCATAACATTAGGAAATACTCAGGTGATTATTTGCCCGGCTGGGACGGGTACTGTGGGAAAGGTAAATATTTCGTAAATTTGCAATCGTACCCATTACAGAAAAAAACCGTGTCTCTGTTTACAAACTGATAGCAGCAGCAACAGCCACATACGGAACAGGATGTGATGGTCTGATAAAAACGTGCCCATGACGAAAACAAGCCAACGACCATCCAAAAACCATTCGTCATCCTTTCTGCCGAGCCAAAGTTGACAATCGAATCCATTCATCAGGGACTTTTGAGGTCCTCAAAATGTTTCTTTTTCTCCTTCAGAACGTCGCCTCGGAATGGATATTTTGTAATACAGAGCCGTTTTGTTGATGGAAACGGATCGACCGAGCAAAAAGAAAAACTTGAAAGTCGTCGATGGAAAAGCAAATATCTGAAGAAAGAAAAAAAACACCAGAAAAATGCCTTTGGGTTTGCACTGATCCAACCAAAAAAAAAATCAAAGGAAAAAGAAAACTTTCCTGTAGGACTAACTACAGAAAAGACACAAAAAACGTCCGGCTTAGAGGCGATTCCTGGGAAGGGACATGTTTCGACTTGTACAAGATCGGTTTTTGAGTTTTTTTTTCAGTTACAAACGTTTTTTTAGGACGTTGCTTTCTTCGAGTTGGGTTTGTGAAAAGGGACTAAGGATGTGAGTCATTATTGAGCGATGGACATAAATAATTACGGGCGATATTGAAAGTTTTTTTTTTTGCTGGCTGTTGGTTAATGTTGAGGTGACCGGGGCCCATTGATTGTTGGCGAGATTTATTGATTTTAATTGATTCTGTCGCTGGCGGGAGGATAGGCAGCCATTTGAAATGATTTCCTTTGAAATTACAGAGGCAATTGAGCGTCTATGATGCTGGTAATTTTTCCAAAAAGAGAGATTGCCTCTGAAGATGACTACTTTTGTGATGATGCGTTTTTTTTCATTGTCAAGGTGGAGCTCAAGATGGTCAGTTGTGGGATGGAAGTTGAAGAAAGAGTCTTGGGTTTGACATTTTTATTTTTTAGTTGAGTTTCGAATGGACAAAGAATCAAATGGCTCACACAAATCCAACACAGCGTATAATTATTCCATGGGTTTGGAAGTGGCAAAATCCATTTAAGGTCCTTTAGGATTTTTTAACGTTTCCTGTTTATAAATACCACAAGTATCTTGAACGGGAATCGAGAGGTTTATTGAAATAAGTTAGCAGTTTCCAATCGTCATTTCGTACCCTCGAAGTGCTCTTAGTAAGATAACTAGGTACACTATCATTTACCATCTATATTAATCGTTTTTGATCGTCTTTATGATTAAAAATTTTGACTATACAAAGACCAGGATCCTAAACAATAAGTTTGAAACAGATCTCGAAACTACGAAAATACTTATACGACCCATAAAAAGAAAGGGTGCAGTTGAGGAAATTCTACTTGGCAGATCGGATTGATAAATAATATCATGATATCATCAATGAATGAAACATGAAACAATCTGACCAAAGTCTCTCGTCGTCCAGGAGGGCTGAATATGACATAAAACACACGATTTATCTCCAGTTGCGGTACGTTCTTCTCACATTTTTCAATCGATGTAACTAAATTCTTCTACCCGAGCGCTGATTCATTAACATTTGCCCCGTCCAAAAACCTTTTGAGTCAAATTGACGGTTATCACCGTTGTTTTCACATTTTTTTAGCAGTTCAGCTTATCATTGAAATCGTGAGATTTAATAAAACCAAACAACTATGTACACATGTTTGAAAAATATCACTTTCAGGCACATTGAAAGAAAAACGAAATCCGAGTTCCGGCACGAAAAACAAAACCGAAATCAAGCAAAGTTCTTTCAACTCCACGAGGCAAATTTTAAAACTATCTGTAAGACACTTTACTTAAGTTTGGAGCACTTATTTGGTAGCCACCTCTGCTGCCATCCAGCCACACGTTACACCACTTAAGTTCAATTTATGAAGATTCACTCAATTAAAAAACGAAAATTATGGGTTTTATCAGCGAAGCAAAAAGAATAAAAACGCGTGCGATGTCAATCAGTCATCCACACAGCCTACTCATCCATAAGTATGAAGAGTCTAATATCAACACAAAAACTGAACAAAATATCAGGTGTTTAAATACACATAAAACAGAACAGAACAGAATGTGGTCGTTAAATGATGGATTATACAATTGGTTGACTTTGCCTATTCCTTTATTTTGTTAAAGTTTCAAATTTCAGCGATTAGAATCTCAGAATTTCAGGATTTCAGATTACAGATCGCTGATTAAAGACTTCAGATGCCAGATTTAAGGTTAAAGATTTCTGACCTCTGATTTGAAACTCCACGTTCCAGACTTCAGACCTCAAACCTCTGATTTAAGACTTTAAATTTCAGATCTGAGATTTAAGAATTCAGAATTCATATTTCAGATTCAGATTTCAGATTCTAGTTTTTAGATTTTAGATTAGAAATTTGAAATTAAGAGATATCTTATTTTTGATTTCAGATTTCATTTTTAAGATTAAAGGTTTTGAATTTTCTGATTTGTTTCTTCAGATTATAAATTTCAGTTTTTGGATATCATATTTCAGGTTTAAAGATTTCATGTTTCAAAATTCAGATTTCACCTATTTTTTACCGAGATTTGAACATGAAGTGAAAATTTATCTTACCTAAGAACAATTGCTGGAACTGATAGATCATCTTTTTTTCGGCATTATGTCTAATTGTTTGGCTTACCGGTTAAATTTTCACTTCAAATAGTTGTGAAATGGGACTTTCATTCTCCTCCACAATTTTAAATCATGATCACTCTTTCACTTTTTTTTTAAAATTAAACTTACATTCACACACAGAGCATCACATATTTGAAATCATTCAACTTCTCCAGTTTCGTCATTTAGTTCTTGATAACCTTCGAAGCCGTTGAAAGATTTTTTCTCAAATTTTACGATAGTTTTGCAAATGCTTTTTAAAAATGCTAGTTTTCCACGTGCTTCGTAATAAAACTTTCATCGGTCTGTAAACAAATTTTATCAACCTATTCATGGCCAACTTCTAATGCTGTGTTGACATCCCAGTAGGAAATTTATTCAACTATTCACTCCGCGGATAAATCAATTCGGAGTTTCTCAGAGCAAGTTCACTGGTGATGGGAAAAAGTGGTAGAAATTTTGACACTTGTGGCACATATTGAAAAATTTTTCAAAATCCTCAATTCAGTTCGGCCTTCATCACATACGGCTGAAATATAAAAACAGTGCTGTGAAAAAATACATCGCCCAAAGATCTTGAAAACTTTTTGCATGGTAAAATTTTCAAAATGTGCTACAAGTGTCGGAATTTCTACCACTTTTTCCCAAAACCAGTGAATTTGCTCTTTGAGAGTCAATGAAATCAATTGTGATCCTCTATTCATGATAGAGTATTAATTCAGTTGAAGTTGAGTTTGGGTTGTACCAATTTTGTTGAAAGTTTCCACTTATTTAACGGATGAAAAAAAAAGTAAATCTCTTAATTTTTCCAGAAGCTTGAATTACATTTACCTATTTCGTAATATTGCAGTAGCTGATGAAACCCAGAGAAAGTATGCAGGAATCTCCATATCGAAAGCACTGGAACGAAAGGATTCCAAACCCAGCAATTAGCTGTTCGATTATCGACAACAACAACGCAAAGGAACGCACATGCGCCAATTGGATCCAACCGTGTGCTGATCAACCCTGAAATTACAGACAGGCCTATGTACTTGTGTTGTCTTGTGATGTTGTTGATTCGCACAGAGTATCGAAACCGGTGCTGTCAGCCTCTCGTTAAAGAAAAAAAAAAACATAAACAAACCAGAAGAAAGTATCAAAACAAAAACCTCCACCCGACTGCCAGCTACACTTAAATGTATGCAGATGGGCCCAGTTTGGGGTGGTTTAACTATACACATGTAGGCCGAGGGTTTTTTTTAAAGACCCCGAAAACTCGTGAGAATCTGCAGAAAGAAGGGGTTCATTATGGTAGACGTCCAACATGGTTCACACCTGACGCGTATTCCCACGATCTCGAGCATCTCGGTTTCGATGGTCAACTGCAAGAAAAAAAGAAGTTTAAAACCGGTTGATCGAATATTGGCTAACTGAACTAAAAAAAAAAACAATAAAAAAAACCAAGTGGTTGTTGATCATTATTAAATCGATCAACCGGTAAAATGACAGCGGCATTTAGGACCTCTAATTGCTGTTCCCGTTGATGTCGTTGTCGTTGATAGCGAAATGCAAAACAATGCGACACTCTTTCCGAACACGTGTTGACTTATGATGATGGTGTTGGCTTGGAAACCTGTTTGCTTGGATCGATTTTTTTTTTATAATTAAATTTGGTAAGTGTTGGTTGATGGAAAAAAAGTTATTTTTGTAAACAAACTTTACCTTGTTATTTTTTTTCGATTTCGATTAAGTTTCTATCAACAAGGGTGGAGAATGCGAGCAGTGGACCAGTTGCAGAAAACTCGAATAGGTGATATTATTTTTGAATGAGTAAAAAGATTGAAAGTTTTTTGTTTTGTTTTTTGTATTTTCAAAAAATAAACAATGGAAGACATTAGGATCACAATTAGCCTTAAATTTCTAATATCACAATTAAAATTAAAGCTGGCAACTTAGAGAACTATTAAAGCTTGTTCCGTTTTTCCTTACGCACTAAAGGTTGATTGGAAGAGATCATGATTTTGTTGCGGTTTTGTTGTTGTCAAAGGTCCAGTATCAACACGATTTGTGGAGTTGATTGATACGGTTTTGACACACTTAAGCTTGGGCCCATCTATCGCTGAACTCCTGCTGGGGGAGTTGGTGATCGGAGAAGCATTGGCACGGCTGGATGAGGTCACTGTCGGCTTCGCGGCTCATCGTAGTCCAGAAGAAGGTACCGGCCTCAGTGCGGGCAAAGTGCACTGGGACGTACTGTTCCTCGGGTTGGACTGGCTGGATCTGAACTTGGTTATCCTCGTAGACGAAGATGGCGGCATTTGCATGGCACTCGGCGATCTCAGCCATGAGTTGAGCCTCGAGACGCTCGTTGGCACTGTTGTCGTACTCGTAATCCGGGACGAACTGTTTTTCCGGAACGTAGTAGTGCTGATCCTTTTGCTGCTTCTTGCTCTTGAGCAGGGCGGCGATCGGCTTCAGGATCTTCTTGAGCTTGTACACTGGCGACGACTTCATCAGCTTCTCGTTGTTGTATTTGTTTTCGTTGATGCTGTTGTTGCTGTGGGCAACGTTATATCCGTAGGAATGCATCTTCACTGATTTTGTTTTGTTTGTTTGTGGTGGTGGCACTAAGCACTGAAGTTTTTTGAAATGTTCAAAATTGAACGAATTTGTTGGAAAAGTGTTCTTGATAAGTGAATGCACTTGTGAACTGTTCGAGTGGTGAACTGAGTATGATTTCCAAAACGATGGCCTGGCCCTTTTATACCCGAACCGGCCTTATCTGAGGGGGTAGATTTCCAAAAAATCGTTATCCCTCTCGCTTGCACCGGTGCAGGCAAACGACGAAAAAAGGATCCTCAGCCAGTGGGTCGAGTCGGTGCGTGAATGCGAAGGAGGGAAAGCAAGCAAAGTGTAAAGCGGAAAAGCGAGGGATTCGAACGAAGGGGACGACGAGAAGGATGGAAAAAAGCATAAACGCGCTCGTCGAATCAGGGCTCAGTATAGGGGCAGGTGTTCCGTTCTTGGCCTGCGATATCGTGTATTCGGAGTAACTTGAGAGGGAACGACACTTGTGATGTAGGGTTGCGGCGTGGGACGAATAAGGATAGCAAGTTGGAAAGCATCACAAAAAAAGGAGCGTAATTTAATAAACAACAGTATAGGAAAAGCAGAATTTTCGAAATCGTGGGAACGAACCGAAATCTTCAACATTTTCCCACAGCCTCGAAGCCCCGAAAAAAGGGCAGATGGCTAGCGAGGGTGATTATATTTTGTATAGTGCATGCAGGATAAAAAGGCGATATGCTGCGATATGGACCAAGGAAGAAAAAAAAAAACCATACTCCTGTTTGTGTTTTCGGAGCCTGGGAAACTGTTAAGAGAAACATAAAACTGCGAAGAGGTTCCACATTATGTCCTGTCTCTGTTATGGGATGCTTCATTCATAATCAATTAATCCCCGTTTTTCGAAGCTGCTGATGTTTTCAGGCTCTTCCGAGATGCTGTTCTGTTGCAATATGTATCCTACTCACATGTACACCTTTTGTTCGGTTTGTGCGTAGGATCCTTGTGGGATCGTGAGAAACTTCTTCGATCCCACGAGTTTTTTCCTGTTGTCCTTTGCATTGTACTTGTTTTTTTTTTGAGGCTGTCGTCTTGAAAAACCGTTTGCGACCCACTAAAAAGGAGACAATTAAGGCAGTCTTAATTGGTTTCGAACCTCTAAGGACCTTCTGTGTTCCCACCGATTATTGGTACGTCTAATCATGGGAAACTGTAACTGTTGGCAGCTTTGATTGCGCAGAGTGCCCTCTTCCCACGCACCAAAAAAAACCTTCAACAACAATTAACCACACCGTTGTTAGATTGCCTCAGACAATTTTTTGCTTGATTATTATTGATTTTTTTCAACTTTCTTTCTCTCTCAGGACAGTTAAGTCTGATAAGAAACCGAACCAAGGAACCCTTTCTCTTCCCATCAAATCCCGTATTTTCGCAAATCTCGGCCTACTGCCTCGGCTCGTATGTTATCAGCGCCGTTCGTTTCGTTACCGGGGAAACAATCCAACATTCCCATATAGGCAGCAACAGCAATGAGCAATGGACGGCGCGCGGTTTGTTTACGTTTTTTTCGCTTCCATCATGTGCCACAAGTTGGCCATGCTTTTGCGGGGGTACGCTGGGCGCGTTTCACGTTTTTTTATGCAGTCTTTCTTCTTTATGAGCTGAGCTGCGGCGCGGCGTTCCGTTCGTTGAAGCTTGTTGTTGTTATTCATTGGCGTTCGGTTTGTTTTGGCTTTTGATACCACGTGCAGAGCGCGAGATATTCACGCGCCTTCGCCCGGCATGTCGTATCTCGTGTTGGCCGTCCGCCCGTGGATGATTTGGCATGGCGCTGCTGCTGGAACGTTCCGGGCACGGACGGACGTTTTGTTTCGGCGCGTTTCTGAAGCGAGTTTTTTTCGGTTACGGTTCGGATCATACGGTCGGTCGTAGTTGATCGCTTGTTGACATGATAACTGACGGAATGTGACATTGAAATTTCGATGCGTGAGATATGGGATTTCAACTTGGTGGGGGAGATGTGACTACTGGGGGTCTTTCAAACGGGGTATCTCTCAGTTTGTCAATGTTCTAAGTCGTACGTATATCTTTGAATAATAATTTTTCAGTTCTATTCATACTTTTCAACTTTCAACTGTCAAATCAGTCAGGCTTAAAATATTATTTTTTTCAAAAATACATTTTAGTCTAAAGCTACTACAAGTCAGTTTTTCAAACAGGACAATTTTGATACTTAAATATTCAAAAGTACCGGTTCATTCTATCTTTAGCTGCAGTCAAGTTTTCTCTCTCTCTCTTTTAAACATTCAACAGGTCCTGAAGGAATAATAACCTAATCATCGGAGTCATTTTTCAACTCATTGTAAAACAGGTTTTCGTCAGTGACACCCCCAATCACATTCGTTGGTTCAATATTTGTGTTCCCTTAAATCAACCCATTAAAACTCCTTCAGATTAGATCGAATACCATTGGGAGAACAGGTCGATAAGAAAGAATCCATTGGGAAAACAGGTCAGCTGAATTAATGAATTTATTCATTTCCATTTTCAAATACCAACACACAAATCTTGGGAGATGTGAAGGGACGAGACCTGTAAGAAAAAACCAAAATCATCCCGAAATCACCTTCACCTTTGGAATCGTGGGAAAAAACCTGTGAATTTCTTTCCTTCCAAACACCTCTTAGGTACCGTGCAGGGATAACAGGTAGGACATCTCCCGGCTAGCCACCAGTTATCATCCGACAAACGTCAATGGACCCAAATAATAATAAACGCACATACCTACCTACTATAGGATCGCTTGTTTGCTCGAGTTCGGTTAGGGTGGGAAAATCCTGGCTGACTGGCTGGCTCCTGGCTTATGATCCTTGAGGGGGCGCAGACTCCGCTGGCTATACAGAGAAGCAGGTAATTATGCTGTGCTATGCTCTGCGTTATTAAGCTTTACGGCCCAGCAATTCAAAGTGCGCCCCGGGTTGACTGGCTCTGAGGTGTAAGGTTAATGAATTCGGGATAGGGTCCAAATTTACTCAAACGTAGGGGAGAAACGGGAGGGAAACTGATTTCAGGAAATGTCAGGTACGTTACGATTTATGACGAGTATAGGTTAATCCAAGCAAAGTGTGAGAATTTGGCACTATCGTAGATTTCAAAGATATGTGGAATTTTCTCAAAGCCATTATGAAAGATTTGTCAACATTCCGGAAAATTTGGTCTGATGCATCATTTTAAAATCTTTACCAATGCAACTGTACAGTTTAAGCGATGGAGAGATATTGTCCTTAGAATTTATCTAATTGGAATTCCGTTCAAGGTTCGTTTACTTCAAACAAATTCTATTAACATACAATCCTGAATTGACAGGATGAAAAAGGTCTAAATTAGAATTAATAAGGTTACTTTTTATCTAAGATCCTCGTCAAACGATCAAACGAGAGCAGTTTCTTATCATAGTAAACCACTTTAAAGTCATACTTTCAATCATTCCACTTACACTTACAAATTCAACAACAATCACTGAGAAAGGCAGCAACAGTCACCGAAATATCAGAGGGTACATATTTTAATGTAGCATAAATCCCAATTTCTTAATCTTTTCGATGCTTCGCGAAGTATTGCTTGACTAACTATTCAGGCAATACTTCGCGAGGCATCACAGATGAAATAATGATGTTGATTTTCCAGTACAAACTATTCAATTTTCCCATACAAGCATATAAGTTCAAATTTACTAATCTAAACGTTACTTAGAAGTTCTGCGAATTCCATGGATGAGTTTTGAATCACAACGAAGCTTTCAAGACCCCAGGGGTTGAGAGATTAAAAAATGATCTGAAATCGACTCAGTCTAATGAACATGTTCCTTGCTTCCTTCCTGAGTGATTGATTTTGATTGGATATCGCTTATAAAAAAACTGGATAGTTCAAATATAAACTATGAAGGCCTCATTCATACAAATTTATTTGTTGTTTCTTTCATTTGGGTAATTTTTATCTCTGTAACTGCATTAAATCTTCATTTCATTTTTTTTTTAATTTTTCTTTAAAATTATTTATTTTTTTTTATTTACATAGTATTCCGTCTTACGACATAACTTGACGAACATAATTCCTAAAATTCACTCGGTTCATAGCAACCGTTCTCCAATTTCTCGGGCACCCCACGTAGTCTTCCAGAAATCAATCATTTTCACCAAGTCATGCTTGACTACATTCAGAGCCAAAAAATCAAAGCAGTCAAATTTTCCTTCTTCAACCAAATCATACAAACAATCATGCATGACAACGACGCTTCCGTATTTGAAACACTTTTGCGATACATGATGAGGTAAAAAAGGACGCAGACTATCAGCAACGAGCGTCTCTATGCTGATTTCTTTCCCTTGACGACTTTCAACCTTTAGGATCATAACTGATATGTATCAGTTCTGAGCGATCTATGTAGGCTATCAGATGATTTTTAATTTTTCGCTTTGCCTAGAAGGACAAAAATATGACTAGGTAACCGCAATGAACTGTCCAGCATGTGCTACAGCTTTTTTGAACATGTGGTCCTGGTATTTATTCAGATTTTTCCTTTTGAAACATTAATGATCGTCTATCAATAACGAGCATTATCAACAATGATGCGAGGATAGACGTTCGGGAATGATTGAGGGAGCGACGTTCAAAATGTATCACCAAGTATGTCGATCACCGTCGATTAGCCACGTGACGAATAGCAACGGTAGCCTCCGATGGGGCATGGTATATCTTCTTGTATCAAGTTAGTGTTGATTTTCGACATATGTTCAATGGGTACTTTTACCACGTGCGTATCACAGCACTCGGAGGAAGCATCATTCTAGCTAGAAACCATTCCTGATTGCTTTTCTTGAGCGATTTTCTGACCATTGCCACGTTCGCCAGATCACGCTCCACTTGGTCTAACCACCTCGCTCGTTGCGCCCCCGCTCGTCTTGTTCCTACCGGATTCGTAGCGAACACCTGTTTTGCAGGACAGTCGTCCGGCATTCTCGCAACATGTCCCGCCCAGCGTATCCGGCCAGCCTTCACCACCTTCTGGATACTGGGTTCGCCGTAGAGTCGCGCGAGCTCGTGGTTCATCCTTCGCCTCCACACTCCGTTCTCCTGTATGCCGCCAAAGATGGTTCTTAACACTCGTCGCTCAAATACTCCGAGTGTACGCAGGTCCTCCTCGAGCAATATCCATGTCTCGTGCCCTTAGAGAACAACCGGTCTAATGAGCGTCATATACAGGTTACACTTCGTGCGAGGGCTAAGTCTTCTCGACCGCAGTTGCTTGTGGAGTCCATAGTAGGCACGACTTCCGCTGATAATTCGCCTCCGGATCTCACGGCTGGTGTCATTGTCTGCGGTCACCAGTGAGCCGAGATAGACAAAGTCTTCGACTATCTCCAGCTCGTCGCCGTCGATCGTGACCTTGTTATTACTGGACAAGCGGGTTCGGTCGGTCTCGGATCCGCAGGCCAGCATATACTTCGTCTTGGACGTATTAATCATCAACCCAATCCTTCCTGCTTCGCGTTTCAGTTTGCGGTAGATCTCCTCCACCGCCGCAGATGATCTGCCGACTATATCAATGTCATCGGCAAAGCAGATAAGTTGACTGGATCTGTTGAAAATCGTGCCCCGCATTTCGCCCACCGCTCGTCGAATAACACCTTCTAGCGCCACGTTGAACATCATGCAGGATAGACCATCACCTTGTCGAAGCCCCCTGCGCGATTTGAATGAACTCGACAATTCACCCGAAATCCGCACACAGCACTGCGTTCCATCCATCGTCGCCTTGATCAGTCTGATCAGCTTCCCGGGAAAGCCGTTCTCGTCCATGATTTTCCATAGCTCGTTACGGTCGATCGTGTCGTATGCGGCTTTGAAGTCGATGAATAGATGATGCGTAGGGACTTGGTGTTCACGGCATTTTTGGAGGATTTGCCGCAATGTGAATATCTGGTCCGTCGTAGACCGTCCCTCCATGAAGCCGGCCTGATGACTTCCCACGAATCTGTTTGCTTGTGGCGTTACGCGGCGGAGTAGGATTCGGGACAACACTTTGTAGGCGGCATTGAGGACAGTGATCGCTCGGTAGTTCTCACAGTCCAATTTGTCGCCCTTCTTGTAGATGGGGCATATTACCCCCTCCTTCCACTCCTCCGGTAGCTGTTCTATGTCCCAGATCCGGATTATCAACCGGTGTAGGCAATCGGCCAACCTGTCCGGGCCCATTTTGATGAGTTCGGCTGCGATGCCATCCTTCCCAGCTGACTTGTTTCTATTCAGCTGGCGAATGGCTTCCTTAACTTCACTCATCGTTGGGAGTGGCTCGTCTTCGTCGTTGGCTACGCCGGCGATGTACCTTCCCCCACCGTCTTGATCTCCTGCATGTGCGCCGTTCAGGTGTTCATCGAAGTGCTGCTTCCACCTTTTGATCACCTCACGATTGTCCGTCAGGATACCCCCGTCCTTATCCCGGCACATTTCGGCTTGCGGCATGAAGCCTTTGCGGGATGCGTTGAGTTTCTGATAGAACTTTCGTGTTTCTTGGGAACGATGCAGCTGCTCTTCTTTAAAATTATTTTAAACAGTTGAAAATAATGTATCCCTTAAGAAAAAAACGTCTTTTCAATTTTCTTGTATCAAAAATGTTGCAAATTTGTAACGTTTGGAAACGAAGGTTCAATGAATTCAAAGATTTCAATTTGATTGCCTTTTGAAAAACCAAATCCGCGTAGAAAGTTTGGTCTTCATTTCCGTGGATCATGGATCATGGAAAGGTTTTTTTTTTCTCTATATATTGATTCCATTTATCGAGAGAAGTTTGAAGAAGTTGTTCACCAAGTTGGCCATGCTTTTGCAGGGTTATTCTTCACTCAGAGAATCGTTTCTTACAGTGCATTCTAGGAGCCAAGCTACTTCCTCAGGAAAACTGCATTGATAATACTTAAAAATAAAAAATGGGAGATTTTCATCTTATTAAATGATTTATCCCACCATATTTTTCAAATTAAATTCGTAGGTATAGCGCTCATGCGCGGAGTAATCACCCCCCAAGCAGGAAAAACCCATAAAAATACACGAAAACGCTTGAACTTCTATTAAAATTTAGAATTCATCTCTAGTCGGTGTACACATGAATTTTTAAAATTTTCCACTCCGTGGGAATGTTTAGCAAACAAAATACTCATTTCACCGTTCTGATCTGTTATCATTCTAGAGGTCAACAAATTTACTCTTAGTAAAAAAAAACAAACAGTTGCTAATTGAGTATCCCTTGAAAAAAGAAACTATGCATGTAATGCCTTTTTTGAATTGTGACGTGAAATCAATCAGTTTGAATAAAACAAGGTTTTGAACTGAATTCAAATTACGATATTCAAGATTGTTCTAAACTATTTTTGAAAGCTTTCAAATTTTATATATAGGTAATTTTAAAAGTTATATTTTGTTTGATCCTCAATTTTCAGTAGGTATCTTTTCCTAACTTTCCTCCTAATTTGAATCGTGCTTATTTACGCGACGACTTATGATTCCTCTGTTATGTAAGTGGTTAAACGTTAAAATTATTATTGTTTTTCACAATGTGTATAAAATAAATAAAATTTATCATAAAACATGACAGCTGCGTTATTTTAAACAGTGTTGGGTCTTTTTTGTGTGCTTTTAGTTGATAATATAATTAATGGGTTAAGTCATTTTTTATCAAATCATCATAAAAGTTTGTAGCTATGTTTCTTAAAGCACTCTGTAAGATTGAAAAATAAGTTGTTCCAAATAACATCTAATCAATAAAAAATCAAAACGACATTTAAGGGAACATTACTTTTGCTTTTTTCAATTGAAAATGGTTCAGAAGATATCGACCGCTTTGTGCAAGTGTTTGGCCAACTTACGATTTGACAAATCTGCTTGGATTTTTTTTTACAAAAGGGTTTCCAATCGGAATTGATTGGTTCGTGTAAATGCATTGCAAACTCAAGCCAAATTAGTAAGGAAAGCTCATTTTACGAAAAAAAAACAAGCCTGTTGATCATATCAATGTTTTGTTGTATCGTTATATAAATTTATTTGACATTATCGATGTCATTATGTAAAGCAATGTTCCTTTAGAAAGCGATATCAATTAATAATCAACCCAGAAAGAAGAGATATAAATTTGATCATAACTCAAATTTTGAATTCATAATCAAGCTGTATGTGTGTTCGTTTAAAATTCCAAAGTCATAATTCTGTTATTGGATCCAAACTTGGCTGGGTTTCAAGATATACACCAATCATATTGTCAATATTTTTTTCAGATCATTCACACAATGATAATTTAAATAAGAAGTTATTATCCACTTTCAGATTCGACACAAAAAGTATATTTGTATTTGATCAAGACTCTACCTTGAAGAATAGTATTAACTATCAACACTAGACTCTATTGACTAGAGATCAGCATTTTTAGAGCATGTGTTAAAATAACTGACTTTGAAAAATTTTGGCGTCATGAATTATAAAATTTCGTCACATTTTGTGCACCTCAGCTTTTGGTGCTATGGATCGTGAAAACTTTAAACAAATTTCAATTTTTAGTGAAATCAGTCATTAATAGCTCTTTTTGACTCAATTGACTTCTCACTGTTGACTAAACATCTGTTGAAAGAAAAATTCTTCTTCAGCAATGAATTTTGCATCTTAAAATCAAATTCTACCCCTTACAGATTATCTTAAAATAATAAGTTTCATAAACCAGCCCATTAGTCTTAGTCCACAAACAACCAAGCTTAATTTCCTTGAGTCATTTCAACGGTAAATCACCGAATCCAAACGCGCTGAAATAAACAAGATGTTTTTTTTCAATTTCCCCTTACCAAGCCTACTGTGTCATAAAACAAATTTACACTTAACTCATCACCTAAGGGGGCACAAACATAATAATGCCTGTCTGTTTCTACCTTCCAACTGATGAATGAATGAATGAATGAAACGTTCGCGCTTAGCTTGGTGCGTTGCTGGGGATCTGTTGCAGCAGCAATCCAGCGCCTCAACTGCTCCCCTTGCATCACTTGGTCCCACACGTAAGCGGTTTATCTAGTCGTTGAAAACAGCTCTCGGAAGTACCGATTTGCCACCATGATCATCGTCTTTAGCCCATACACTTGCCACTGAATACTAAATGTGATCCATACACGTCGATTCAAATCGACAATGTTTCTCCGTTTTCAGTCTGCTTCACAGTTCCCTATTTTAAGGTTTATTTTGATTCGACAAACGACTCAACCAAGTTAAGGCTACGGAAAAGCACCTTACAGACAACGCACCGTTCGTTGCTGTCTGCCGCCGGAGGCAACCCGGGGGAGAGATTTTTTCTCCGTACTACCAACCAACTGTAACGGAATCCGTTGGTCCCCTACAGATCAACCGAGACCGCTATGAAGTTGTTGTTAATGGGTCTATTTTGCTATGGGCGTGGGAAAAACAATCGCGCACTCGCTGGTGGGGAACGAATGGAAAACGATACGGTGTGTTGTAGTAGGCTTTTTCAGCACCACCCATCTACCGTTTTCTTTTAGAATCAGAACAAAACCACCTCACCGGAACAGGGCCTGCTTTGATGGCTACTGTACAATGTTCTTCGCGGGGGCAAATTCCACTTGACGTGGCTAGACAGTTTGATGGAAAATCAGATCGATTCTCTAGGGGACCAATTTATTGAGAGAGAAATTAATTAGACAGATCTGTTTTCTAAAATTTCTGATGATGGGTTGTGTATTTATTATCTGAAAATTCTTACTAAATAAGAATTCTTCAAAAAGAGAAAACATGACAAAAGTGATAAAAATGGAAAAAAATTAAATAAAAACAAAAATGACAAAAACCAACATAACTGAAAAAATTGTCAGAACAAATAAAATTGGCAAAATCGGCTTAACAAGTTTGGCATATTTTTACAAAAAAGACCAAACTTGCAAAAGTGACAAAATCAGCAAAATAGACAAATTTGAAAAAAATGAAACAACGGACAAAATTGTCAAAATTGTCAAAATTGCCAAAATTGTCAAAATTGTCAAAATTTTTAAAAATTGTCAAAATTGTCAAAATTTGACAAAATTGACAAAATTGTCATAATTGACAAAATTGACAAAATTGACAAAATTGACAAAATTGACAAAATTGACAAAATTGACAAAATTGACAAAATTGACAAAATTGACAAAATTGACAAAATTGACAAAATTGACAAAATTGACAAAATTGACAAAATTGACAAAATTGACAAAATTGACAAAATTGACAAAATTGACAAAATTGACAAAATTGACAAAATTGACAAAATTGACAAAATTGACAAAATTGACAAAATTGACAAAATTGACAAAATTGACAAAATTGACAAAATTGACAAAATTGACAAAATTGACAAAATTGACAAAATTGACAAAATTGACAAAATTGACAAAATTGACAAAATTGACAAAATTGACAAAATTGACAAAATTGACAAAATTGACAAAATTGATAAAATTGACAAAATTGACAAAATTGAGAAAATTGACAAAATTGAGAAAATTGACAAAATTGATAAAAATGACAAAATTGACAAAATTGACAAAATTGACAAAATTGACAAAATTGACAAAATTGACAAAATTGATAAAATTGACAAAATTGACAAAATTGACAAAATTGACAAAATTGACAAAATTGACAAAATTGACAAAATTGACAAAATTGACAAAATTGACAAAATTGACAAAATTGACAAAATTGACAAAATTGACAAAATTGACAAAATTGACAAAATTGACAAAATTGACAAAATTGACAAAATTGACAAAATTGACAAAATTGACAAAATTGACAAAATTGACAAAATTGACAAAATTGACAAAATTGACAAAATTGACAAAATTGACAAAATTGACAAAATTGACAAAATTGACAAAATTGACAAAATTGACAATATTGACAATATTGACAAAATTGACAATATTGACAAAATTGACAATATTGACAAAATTGACAAAATTGACAAAATTGACAAAATTGACAAGATTACAAAATTGTCAAAAATGTCAAAATTGTTATAATTGTCAAAATTGTCAAAATTGTCAAAATTGAAAAAGTTGACAAAATAAACAAAATTGACAAAATTGACAAAATTGACAAAATTGACCAAATTGACAAAATTGACAAAATTGACAAAATTGACAAAATTGACAAAATTGACAAAATTGACAAAATTGACAAAATTGACAAAATTGACAAAATTGACAAAATTGACGAAATTGACAAAATTGACAAAATTGACAAAATTGACAAAATTGACAAAATTGACAAAATTGACAAAATTGACAAAATTGACAAAATTGACAAAATTGACAAAATTGACAAAATTGACAAAATTGACAAAATTGACAAAATTGACAAAATTAACAAAATTGACAAAATTGACAAAATTGATAAAATTGATAAAATTGACAAAATTGACAAAATTGACAAAATTGACAAAATTGACAAAATTGACAAAATTGACAAAATTGACAAAATTGACAAAATTGACAAAATTGACAAAATTGACAAAATTGACAAAATTGACAAAATTGACAAAATTGACAAAATTGACAAAATTGACAAAATTGACGAAATTGACAAAATTGACAAAATTGACAAAATTGACAAAATTGACGAAATTGACAAAATAAACAAAATTGACAAAATTGACAAAATTGACAAAATTGACAAAATTGACAAAATTGACAAAATTGACAAAATTGACAAAATTGACAAAATTGACGAAATTGACAAAATTGACAAAATTGACAAAATTGAAAAAATTGAAAAAAATTGACAAAATTGACATAATTGACAAAATTAACAAAATTAACAAAATTGACAAAATTGACAAAATTGACAAAAT
Source organism: Uranotaenia lowii (assembly GCF_029784155.1). Taxonomy (NCBI): domain Eukaryota; kingdom Metazoa; phylum Arthropoda; class Insecta; order Diptera; family Culicidae; genus Uranotaenia; species Uranotaenia lowii. The sequence continues at coordinate 432,165,131 of NC_073692.1, forward strand.
TGACAAAATTGACAAAATTGACAAAATTGACAAAATTGACAAAATTGACAAAATTGACAAAATTGACAAAATTGACAAAATTGACAAAATTGACAAAATTGACAAAATTGACAAAATTGACAAAATTGACAAAATTGACAAAATTGACAAAATTGACAAAATTGACAAAATTGACAAAATTGACAAAATTGACAAAATTGACAAAATTGACAAAATTGACAAAATTGACAAAATTGACAAAATTGACAAAATTGACAAAATTGACAATATTGACAATATTGACAAAATTGACAAAATTGACAAAATTGACAAAATTGACAAAATTGACAAAATTGACAAAATTGACAAAATTAACAAAATTGAAAAAATTGACAAAATTGACAAAAATTGACAAAATTGACAAAATTGACAAAATTAACAAAATTGAAAAAATTGACAAAATTGACAAAATTGACAAAATTGACAAAATTGACAAAATTGACAAAATTGACAAAATTGACAAAATTGACAAAATTGACAAAATTGACAAAATTGACAAAATTGACAAAATTGACAAAATTGACAAAATTGACAAAATTGACAAAATTGACAAAATTGACAAAATTGATAAAATTGACAAAATTGACAAAATTGACAAAATTGACAAAATTGACAAAATTGACAAAATTGACAAAATTGACAAAATTGACAAAATTGACAAAATTGTCAAAATTGTCCAAATTGTCAAAATTTTCAAAGTTGTGAAATTGTCGAAATTGTCAAAATTGTCAAAATTGACAATTTTGACAAAAATGACAAAAATGACAAAAATGACAAAAATGACAAAAATGACAAAAATGACAAAAATGACAAAAATGACAAAAATGACAAAAATGACAAAAAAGACAAAATTGACAAAATTGACAAAATTGACAAAATTGACAATATTGACAAAATTGACAAAATTGACAAAATTGACAAAATTGACAAAATTAACAAAATTGCCAAAATTGCCAAAATTGACAAAGTTGACAAAATTGACAAAATTGACAAAATTGACAAAATTGACAAAATTGACAAAATTGACAAAATTGACAAAATTAACAAAATTGAAAAAATTGACAAAATTGACAAAATTGACAAAATTGACAAAATTGACAAAATTGACAAAATTGACAAAATTGACAAAATTGACAAAATTGACAAAATTGACAAAATTGACAAAATTGACAAAATTGACAAAATTGACAAAATTGACAAAATTGACAAAATTGACAAAATTGACAAAATTGACAAAATTGACAAAATTGACAAAATTGACAAAAATGACAAAAATGACAAAAATGACAAAATTGACAAAATTGACAAAATTGACAAAATTGACAAAATTGACAAAATTGACAAAATTGACAAAATTGACAAAATTGACAAAATTGACAAAATTGAAAAAATTGACAAAATTGACAAAATTGACAAAATTGACAAAATTGACAAAATTAACAAAATTGAAAAAATTGACAAAATTGACAAAATTGACAAAATTGACAAAATTGACAAAATTGACAAAATTGACAAAATTGACAAAATTGACAAAATTGACAAAATTGACAAAATTGACAAAATTGACAAAATTGACAAAATTGACAAAATTGACAAAATTGACAAAATTGACAAAATTGACAAAATTGATAAAATTGACAAAATTGACAAAATTGACAAAATTGACAAAATTGACAAAATTGACAAAATTGACAAAATTGACAAAATTGACAAAATTGACAAAATTGACAAAATTGTCAAAATTGTCCAAATTGTCAAAATTTTCAAAGTTGTGAAATTGTCGAAATTGTCAAAATTGTCAAAATTGACAATTTTGACAAAAATGACAAAAATGACAAAAATGACAAAAATGACAAAAATGACAAAAATGACAAAAATGACAAAAATGACAAAAAAGACAAAATTGACAAAATTGACAAAATTGACAAAATTGACAATATTGACAAAATTGACAAAATTGACAAAATTGACAAAATTGACAAAATTAACAAAATTGCCAAAATTGCCAAAATTGACAAAGTTGACAAAATTGACAAAATTGACAAAATTGACAAAATTGACAAAATTGACAAAATTGACAAAATTGACAAAATTGACAAAATTGACAAAATTAACAAAATTGAAAAAATTGACAAAATTGACAAAATTGACAAAATTGACAAAATTGACAAAATTGACAAAATTGACAAAATTGACAAAATTGACAAAATTGACAAAATTGACAAAATTGACAAAATTGACAAAATTGACAAAATTGACAAAATTGACAAAATTGACAAAATTGACAAAATTGACAAAATTGACAAAATTGACAAAATTGACAAAATTGACAAAATTGACAAAATTGACAAAATTGACAAAATTGACAAAAATGACAAAAATGACAAAAATGACAAAATTGACAAAATTGACAAAATTGACAAAATTGACAAAATTGACAAAATTGACAAAATTGACAAAATTGACAAAATTGACAAAATTGACAAAATTGACAAAATTGACAAAATTGACAAAATTGACAAAATTGACAAAATTGACAAAATTGACAAAATTGACAAAATTGACAAAATTGACAAAATTGACAAAATTGACAAAATTGACAAAATTGACAAAATTGACAAAATTGACAAAATTGACAAAATTGACAAAATTGACAATATTGACAATATTGACAAAATTGACAAAATTGACAAAATTGACAAAATTAACAAAATTGCCAAAATTGCCAAAATTGACAAAGTTGACAAAATTGACAAAATTGACAAAATTGACAAAATTGACAAAATTGACAAAATTAACAAAATTAACAAAATTGACAAAATTGACAAAATTGACAAAATTGACAAAATTGACAAAATTGACAAAATTGACAAAATTGACAAAATTGACAAAATTGACAAAATTGACAAAATTGACAAAATTGACAAAATTGACAAAATTGACAAAATTGACAAAATTGACAAAATTGACAAAATTGACAAAATTGACAAAATTGACAAAATTGACAAAATTGACAAAATTGACAAAATTGACAAAATTGACAAAATTGACAAAATTGACAAAATTGACAAAATTGACAAAATTGACAAAATTGACAAAATTGACAAAATTGACAAAATTGACAAAATTGACAAAATTGACAAAATTGACAAAATTGACAAAATTGACAAAATTGACAAAATTGACAAAATTGACAAAATTGACAAAATTGACAAAATTGACAAAATTGACAAAATTGACAAAATTGACAAAATTGACAAAATTGACAAAATTGACAAAATTGACAAAATTGACAAAATTGACAAAATTGACAAAATTGACAAAATTGACAAAATTGACAAAATTGACAAAATTGACAAAATTGACAAAATTGGCAAAATTGACAAAATTGACAAAATTGACAAAATTGTCAAAATTGACAAAATTGACAAAATTGACAAAATTGACAAAATTGACAAAATTGACAAAATTGACAAAATTGACAAAATTGACAAAATTGACAAAATTAACAAAATTGCCAAAATTGACAAAATTGATAAAATGGACAAAATTGACAAAATTGACAAAATTGACAAAATTGACAAAATTGACAAAATTGACAAAATTGACAAAATTGACAAAATTGACAAAATTGACAAAATTGACAAAATTGACAAAATTGACAAAATTGACAAAATTGACAAAATTGACAAAATTGACAAAATTGACAAAATTGACAAAATTGACAAAATTGACAAAATTGACAAATTTGACAAAATTGACAAAATTGACAAAATTGACAAAATTGACAAAATTGACAAAATTGACAAAATTGACAAAATTGACAAAATTGACAATATTGACAATATTGACAAAATTGACAAAATTGACAAAATTGACAAAATTAACAAAATTGCCAAAATTGACAAATTGACAAAATTGACAAAATTGACAAAATTGACAAAATTGACAAAATTGACAAAATTAACAAAATTGAAAAAATTGACAAAATTGACAAAATTGACAAAATTGACAAAATTGACAAAATTGACAAAATTGACAAAATTGACAAAATTGACAAAATTGACAAAATTGACAAAATTGACAAAATTGACAAAATTGACAAAATTGACAAAATTGACAAAATTGACAAAATTGACAAAATTGACAAAATTGACAAAATTGACAAAATTGACAAAATTGACAAAATTGACAAAATTGACAAAAATGACAAAATTGACAAAATTGACAAAATTGACAAAATTGACAAAATTGACAAAATTGACAAAATTGACAAAATTGACAAAATTGACAAAATTGACAAAATTGACAAAATTGACAAAATTGACAAAATTGACAAAATTGACAAAATTGACAAAATTGACAAAATTGACAAAATTGGCAAAATTGGCAAAATTGACAAAATTGACAAAATTGACGAAATTGACAAAATTGACAAAATTGACAAAATTGATAAAATTGACAAAATTGACAAAATTGACAAAATTGACAAAATTGACAAAATTGACAAAATTGACAAAATTGACAAAATTGACAAAATTGACAAAATTGTCAAAATTGTCCAAATTGTCAAAATTTTCAAAGTTGTGAAATTGTCAAAATTGTCAAAATTGTCAAAATTGACAAAATTGACAATTTTGACAAAAATGACAAAAATGACAAAAATGACAAAAATGACAAAAATGACAAAAATGACAAAAAAGACAAAATTGACAAAATTGACAAAATTGACAAAATTGACAAAATTGACAAAATTGACAAAATTGACAAAATTGACAAAATTGACAAAATTGACAAAATTGACAAAATTGACAAAATTGACAAAATTGACAAAATTGACAAAATTGACAAAATTGACAAAATTGACAAAATTGACAAAATTAACAAAATTGCCAAAATTGACAAATTGACAAAATTGACAAAATTGACAAAATTGACAAAATTGACAAAATTGACAAAATTAACAAAATTGAAAAAATTGACAAAATTGACAAAATTGACAAAATTGACAAAATTGACAAAATTGACAAAATTGACAAAATTGACAAAATTGACAAAATTGACAAAATTGACAAAATTGACAAAATTGACAAAATTGACAAAATTGACAAAATTGACAAAATTGACAAAATTGACAAAATTGACAAAATTGACAAAATTGACAAAATTGACAAAATTGACAAAATTGACAAAAATGACAAAATTGACAAAATTGACAAAATTGACAAAATTGACAAAATTGACAAAATTGACAAAATTGACAAAATTGACAAAATTGACAAAATTGACAAAATTGACAAAATTGACAAAATTGACAAAATTGACAAAATTGACAAAATTGACAAAATTGACAAAATTGGCAAAATTGGCAAAATTGACAAAATTGACAAAATTGACAAAATTGACAAAATTGACAAAATTGACAAAATTGATAAAATTGACAAAATTGACAAAATTGACAAAATTGACAAAATTGACAAAATTGACAAAATTGACAAAATTGACAAAATTGACAAAAATGACAAAATTGACAAAAATGACAAAAATGACAAAAATGACAAAAATGACAAAAATGACAAAAATGACAAAAATGACAAAAATGACAAAAATGACAAAAATGACAAAAATGACAAAAATGACAAAAATGACAAAAATGACAAAAATGACAAAAATGACAAAAATGACAAAAATGACAAAAATGACAAAAATGACAAAAATGACAAAAATGACAAAAATGACAAAAATGACAAAAATGACAAAAATGACAAAAATGACAAAAACGACAAAAATGACAAAAATGACAAAAATGACAAAAATGACAAAAATGACAAAAATGACAAAAATGACAAAAATGACAAAAATGACAAAAATGACAAAAATGACAAAAATGACAAAAATGACAAAAATGACAAAAATGACAAAAATGACAAAAATGACAAAAATGACAAAAATGACAAAAATGACAAAAATGACAAAAATGACAAAAATGACAAAAATGACAAAAATGACAAAAATGACAAAAATGACAAAAATGACAAAAATGACAAAAATGACAAAAATGACAAAAAATGACAAAAAATGACAAAAAATGACAAAAAATGACAAAAATGACAAAAATGACAAAAATGACAAAAATGACAAAAATGACAAAAATGACAAAAATGACAAAAATGACAAAAATGACAAAAATGACAAAAATGACAAAAATGACAAAAATGACAAAAATGACAAAAATGACAAAAATGACAAAAATGACAAAAATGACAAAAATGACAAAAATGACAAAAATGACAAAAATGACAAAAATGACAAAAATGACAAAAATGACAAAAATGACAAAAATGACAAAAATGACAAAAATGACAAAAATGACAAAAATGACAAAAATGACAAAAATGACAAAAATGACAAAAATGACAAAAATGACAAAAATGACAAAAATGACAAAAATGACAAAAATGACAAAAATGACAAAAATGACAAAAATGACAAAAATGACAAAAATGACAAAAATGACAAAAATGACAAAAATGACAAAAATGACAAAAATGACAAAAATGACAAAAATGACAAAAATGACAAAAATGACAAAAATGACAAAAATGACAAAAATGACAAAAATGACAAAAATGACAAAAATGACAAAAATGACAAAAATGACAAAAATGACAAAAATGACAAAAATGACAAAAATGACAAAAATGACAAAAATGACAAAAATGACAAAAATGACAAAAATGACAAAAATGACAAAAATGACAAAAATGACAAAAATGACAAAAATGACAAAAATGACAAAAATGACAAAAATGACAAAAATGACAAAAATGACAAAAATGACAAAAATGACAAAAATGACAAAAATGACAAAAATGACAAAAATGACAAAAATGACAAAAATGACAAAAATGACAAAAATGACAAAAATTACAAAAATGACAAAAATGACAAAAATGACAAAAATGACAAAAATGACAAAAATGACAAAAATGACAAAAATGACAAAAATGACAAAAATGACAAAAATGACAAAAATGACAAAAATGACAAAAATGACAAAAATGACAAAAATGACAAAAATGACAAAAATGACAAAAATGACAAAAATGACAAAAATGACAAAAATGACAAAAATGACAAAAATGACAAAAATTACAAAAATTACAAAAATTACAAAAATTACAAAAATTACAAAAATGACAAAAATTACAAAAATTACAAAAATTACAAAAATGACAAAAATGACAAAAATGACAAAAATGACAAAAATGACAAAAATGACAAAAATGACAAAAATGACAAAAATGACAAAAATGACAAAAATGACAAAAATGACAAAAATGACAAAAATGACAAAAATGACAAAAATGACAAAAATGACAAAAATGACAAAAATGACAAAAATGACAAAAATGACAAAAATGACAAAAATGACAAAAATGACAAAAATGACAAAAATGACAAAAATGACAAAATGACAAAAATGACAAAAATGACAAAAATGACAAAAATGACAAAAATGACAAAAATGACAAAAATGACAAAAATGACAAAAATGACAAAAATGACAAAAATGACAAAAATGACAAAAATGACAAAAATGACAAAAATGACAAAAATGACAAAAATGACAAAAATGACAAAAATGACAAAAATGACAAAAATGACAAAAATGACAAAAATGACAAAAATGACAAAAATGACAAAAATGACAAAAATGACAAAAATGACAAAAATGACAAAAATGACAAAAATGACAAAAATGACAAAATGACAAAAATGACAAAAATGACAAAAATGACAAAAATGACAAAATGACAAAAATGACAAAAATGACAAAAATGACAAAAATGACAAAAATGACAAAAATGACAAAAATGACAAAAATGACAAAAATGACAAAAATGACAAAAATGACAAAAATGACAAAAATGACAAAAATGACAAAAATGACAAAAATGACAAAAATGACAAAAAATACAAAAATGACAAAAATGACGAAAATGACAAAAATGACAAGAATGACAAAAATGACAAAAATGACAAAAATGACAAAAATGATAAAAATGACAAAAATGACAAAAATGACAAAAATGACAAAAATGACAAAAATGACAAAAATGACAAAAATGACAAAAATGACAAAAATGACAAAAATGACAAAAATGACAAAAATGACAAAAATGACAAAAATGACAAAAATGACAAAAATGACAAAAATGACAAAAATGACAAAAATGACAAAAATGACAAAAATGACAGAAATGACAAAAATGACAAAAATGACAAAAATGACAAAAATGACAAAAATGACAAAAATGACAAAAATGACAAAAATGACAAAAATGACAAAAATGACAAAAATGACAAAAATGACAAAAAATGACAAAAATGACAAAATGACAAAAATGACAAAAATGACAAAAATGACAAAAATGACAAAAATGACAAAAATGACAAAAATGACAAAAATGACAAAAATGACAAAAATGACAAAAATGACAAAAATGACAAAAATGACAAAAATGACAAAAATGACAAAAATGACAAAAATTACAAAAATTACAAAAATTACAAAAATTACAAAAATGACAAAAATGACAAAAATGACAAAAATGACAAAAATGACAAAAATGACAAAAATGACAAAAATGACAAAAATGACAAAAATGACAAAAATGACAAAAATGACAAAAATGACAAAAATGACAAAAATGACAAAAATGACAAAAATGACAAAAATGACAAAAATGACAAAAATGACAAAAATGACAAAAATGACAAAAATGACAAAATGACAAAAATGACAAAAATGACAAAAATGACAAAAATGACAAAAATGACAAAAATGACAAAAATGACAAAAATGACAAAAATGACAAAAATGACAAGAATGACAAGAATGACAAAAATGACAAAAATGGCAAAAATGACAAAAATGATAAAAATGACAAAAATGACAAAAATGACAAAAATGACAAAAATGACAAAAATGACAAAAATGACAAAAATGACAGAAATGACAAAAATGACAAAAATGACAAAAATGACAAAAATGACAAAAATGACAAAAATGACAAAAATGACAAAAATGACAAAAATGACAAAAATGACAAAAATGACAAAAATGACAAAAATGACAAAAATGACAAAAATGACAAAAATGACAATAATGACAGAAATGACAAAAATGACAAAAATGACAAAAATGACAAAAATGACAAAAATGACAAAAATGACAAAAATGACAAAAATGACAAAAATGACAAAAATGACAAAAATGACAAAAATGACAAAAATGACAAAAATGACAAAAAATGACAAAAATGACAAAAATGACAAAAATGACAAAAATGACAAAAATGACAAAAATGACAAAAATGACAAAAATGACAAAAATTACAAAAATTACAAAAATTACAAAAATTACAAAAATTACAAAAATTACAAAAATTACAAAAATTACAAAAATTACAAAAATTACAAAAATTACAAAAATTACAAAAATTACAAAAATGACAAAAATGACAAAAATGACAAAAATGACAAAAATGACAAAAATGACAAAAATGACAAAAATGACAAAAATGACAAAAATGACAAAAATGACAAAAATGACAAAAATGACAAAAATGACAAAAATGACAAAAATGACAAAAATGACAAAAATGACAAAAATGACAAAAATGACAAAAATGACAAAAATGACAAAAATGACAAAAATGACAAAAATGACAAAAATGACAAAAATGACAAAAATGACAAAAATGACAAAAATGACAAAAATGACAAAAATGACAAAAATGACAAAAATGACAAAAATGACAAAAATGACAAAAATGACAAAAATGACAAAAATGACGAAAATGACAAAAATGACAAAAATGACAAAAATGACAAAAATGACAAAAATGACAAAAATGACAAAAATGACAAAAATGACAAAAATGACAAAAATGACAAAAATGACAAAAATGACAAAAATGACAAAAATGACAAAAATGACAAAAATGACAAAAATGACAAAAATGACAAAAATGACAAAAATGACAAAAATGACAAAAATGACAAAAATTACAAAAATGACAAAAATTACAAAAATTACAAAAATGACAAAAATTACAAAAATTACAAAAATTACAAAAATTACAAAAATTACAAAAATTACAAAAATTACAAAAATTACAAAAATGACAAAAATGACAAAAATGACAAAAATGACAAAAATGACAAAAATGACAAAAATGACAAAAATGACAAAAATGACAAAAATGACAAAAATGACAAAAATGACAAAAATGACAAAAATGACAAAAATGACAAAAATGACAAAAATGACAAAAATGACAAAAATGACAAAAATGACAAAAATGACAAAAATGACAAAAATGACAAAAATGACAAAAATGACAAAAATGACAAAAATGACAAAAATGACAAAAATGACAAAAATGACAAAAATGACAAAAATGACAAAAATGACAAAAATGACAAAAATGACAAAAAATGACGAAAATGACAAAAATGACAAAAATGACAAAAATGACAAAAATGACAAAAATGACCAAAATGACAAAAATGACAAAAATGACAAAAATGACAAAAATGACAAAAATGACAAAAATGACAAAAATGACAAAAATGACAAAAATGACAAAAATGACAAAAATGACAAAAATGACAAAAATGACAAAAATGACAAAAATGACAAAAATGACAAAAATGACAAAAATGACAAAAATGACAAAAATGACAAAAATGACAAAAATTACAAAAATGACAAAAATGACAAAAATTACAAAAATGACAAAAATTACAAAAATTACAAAAATTACAAAAATTACAAAAATTACAAAAATTACAAAAATTACAAAAATTACAAAAATTACAAAAATTACAAAAATGACAAAAATGACAAAAATGACAAAAATGACAAAAATGACAAAAATGACAAAAATGACAAAAATGACAAAAATGACAAAAATGACAAAAATGACAAAAATGACAAAAATGACAAAAATGACAAAAATGACAAAAATGACAAAAATGACAAAAATGACAAAAATGACAAAAATGACAAAAATGACAAAAATGACAAAAATGACAAAAATGACAAAAATGACAAAAATGACAAAAATGACAAAAATGACAAAAATGACAAAAATGACAAAAATGACAAAAATGACAAAAATGACAAAAATGACAAAAATGACAAAAATGACAAAAATGACAAAAATGACAAAAATGACAAAAATGACAAAAATGACAAAAATGACAAAAAATGACGAAAATGACAAAAATGACAAAAATGACAAAAATGACAAAAATGACCAAAATGACAAAAATGACAAAAATGACAAAAATGACAAAAATGACAAAAATGACAAAAATGACAAAAATGACAAAAATGACAAAAATGACAAAAATGACAAAAATGACAAAAATTACAAAAATTACAAAAATTACAAAAATTACAAAAATTACAAAAATTACAAAAATTACAAAAATTACAAAAATTACAAAAATGACAAAAATGACAAAAATGACAAAAATGACAAAAATAACAAAAATGACAAAAATGACGAAAATGACAAAAATGACAAAAATGACAAAAATGACAAAAATGACAAAAATGACAAAAATGACAAAAATGACAAAAATGACAAAAATGACAAAAATGACAAAAATGACAAAAATGACAAAAATGACAAAAATGACAAAAATGACAAAAATGACAAAAATGACAAAAATGACAAAAATGACAAAAATGACAAAAATGACAAAAATGACAAAAATGACAAAAATGACAAAAATGACAAAAATGACAAAAATGACAAAAATGACAAAAATGACAAAAATGACAAAAATGACAAAAATGACAAAAATGACAAAAATGACAAAAATGACAAAAATGACAAAAATGACAAAAATGACAAAAATGACAAAAATGACAAAAATGACAAAAATGACAAAAATGACAAAAATGACAAAAATGACAAAAATGACAAAAATGACAAAAATGACAAAAATGACAAAAATGACAAAAATGACAAAAATGACAAAAATGACAAAAATGACAAAAATGACAAAAATGACAAAAATGACAAAAATGACAAAAATGACAAAAATGACAAAAATGACAAAAATGACAAAAATGACAAAAATGACAAAAATGACAAAAATGACAAAAATGACAAAAATGACAAAAATGACAAAAATGACAAAAATGACAAAAATGACAAAAATGACAAAAATGACAAAAATGACAAAAATGACAAAAATGACAAAAATGACAAAAATGACAAAAATGACAAAAATGACAAAAATGACAAAAATGACAAAAATGACAAAAATGACAAAAATGACAAAAATGACAAAAATGACAAAAATGACAAAAATGACAAAAATGACAAAAATGACAAAAATGACAAAAATGACAAAAATGACAAAAATGACAAAAATGACAAAAATTACAAAAATGACAAGAATGACAAAAATGACAAAAATGGCAAAAATGATAAAAATGACAAAAATGACAAAAATGACAAAAATGACAAAAATGACAGAAATGACAAAAATGACAAAAATGACAAAAATGACAAAAATGACAAAAATGACAAAAATGACAAAAATGACAAAAATGACAAAAATGACAAAAATGACAAAAATGACAAAAATGACAAAAATGACAAAAATGACAAAAATGACAGAAATGACAAAAATGACAAAAATGACAAAAATGACAAAAATGACAAAAATGACAAAAATGACAAAAATGACAAAAATGACAAAAATGACAAAAAATGACAAAAATGACAAAAATGACCAAAATGACAAAAATGACCAAAATGACAAAAATGACCAAAATGACAAAAATGACAAAAATGACAAAAATGACAAAAATGACAAAAATGACAAAAATGACAAAAATGACAAAAATGACAAAAATGACAAAAATGACAAAAATGACAAAAATGACAAAAATGACAAAAATGACAAAAATGACAAAAATGACAAAAATGACAAAAATGACAAAAATGACAAAAATGACAAAAATGACAAAAATGACAAAAATTACAAAAATGACAAAAATGACAAATCAGTTTTTGGTCAGTAAAAAAAAATCAAAAAATTTAATCAATCAATAAAATGTGAAAAATTTACACACCAAGCCATCGATTAGCATTGTACGATGTTTCAATTTGACAACAAGTCATACCGTCGATGGCAAATCCCCAACTGCTGCACCCACTTGTATCGTAAATCACACCGGTAATAAAACGCCAACGAGCCGTTAAATACTGCTGCTACTGCCTGTGACTGTGACTGTCCAACAAACTAAATAACAAACGTCATCAACTTCCAGTCTTGGGCGGAGGTAAGGCACTGTAGATACCTAATTGTGCCCACGCGCGCGCCCTGGACATTGTTGTTTTCGTTTAATTCAGTGCCAGCGCTTTATTTTTCATGCAAGCCATTTCCATGTTAAATCTAAAGCTTCTCGGAACGCGTGTCACATGCGGCGGCAGTTTGTGTGAACGAACAACAAACAGCTCGTTCGCGAATTCCTGTTTAAGCTACCTACCTACAATGCATACAGTAGTCAAGCTATTATCTCTTTCCGTAACATTTACGACGACTCATCCACACCATCTCTCAACTCAGCCACCCGCGCACGTTACCATTTTGGCCATTGTCGCGCAATTCCAATTGAAAAATAACTCCATCCAGGCGACGAAGCACGTGCTTAGCTTTGTGCCAGGCAGCGAAACGACGAAAACGGCAGCGCGATTCATCGACGGCGATAGCAGAATAAAAATAAAATAAACAACAGCAATTCTCGTGCAAAACCGCGCGCCATTCGTTTAAGCGGAATAATAGCAATGGAAGGAGCAAAAAAAAAAAAACAACAACACTTGCATTCACGACCAAACGCGGATAATTGAGCGAAAGAAGAGCCAACGATAATGGTGCGAGGAATAGAAGCGAACAACGAAACGACGACGATGATGACGACGAAACACCAAATCAGCAACATTGCAGTAACAATCGATTCAATCCGGCGAACTATCTCACGATCCGCGCATGCTAAAAACCCTGCGGCAGAAGCAGAAATGGAAGACGAAGCAAAAAAAAACCAACCGACAACAAATTGGATCAACAAAACGGCAGGAAGAAAGTGCCATGAAGAAGGGGGTTTGTTGGAAATACCCCAACAGCATCCCAGCCAACGATCCATTGAGAGAAGGAGATAAGCATAAGAGTAATCGAGAAAAAACGTCAGTTGCATCTCCCCAAATGCACACATACGCAGAATTCCGAGATCCAAACACACCATCATCGGCCAACAACAGCCGCCGCTGGGGCCAACATCTCGAGGAACAAACAACACCACAGCAAACTCTCTCACAGTCTTCTTGGGTTGCACTTAAAAATCGTATAATAATAAATAATAAAACAAGCATTAGCGAAAAATCTCTTAGCTTGCACCTGCCTTTTATTCCCACGAGTCGGACAGGAAATATATATGATTGAAATGACTGCTAATGTGAAGCGTTGCACGGAGTGTTGAGGGCTTGTTCAGAGAGAGAGGAAAATAAAGGAAAGAAAAAAAAGGTCGGGCAAAACGGTGGAAGAGTGGATGACAAGTGGAAGACCGAGAGAAAGAGGTTGTTTCGAAAACAAGCTAACAGCCAGCGAGTGCTGGAAGAAACCTAAACGGCCCGGCCGAGACCCGCAAAATACCAACCAGCTAGAGGTCTGTGTTGGCTGCTTGAAACCCGAAACTCGGCGGTGGTTGTTGGTGGGCCAAAGACGACGGCGACGACGATATGATGATGGCCCGAGCCCGAGTGATTCACACCGATCCGCATCTCCCGGTGTGGCACAGTGGGATCATGATGTAGATATGAATGTTGTTAAATATTTCAACTACGATTCTGTAAGCGAAGATGTTATGAAAATCGATGACAAGAATCTGGAAGTGTAATCACCGTCCTACTACTGCCCCGAAGTCTAGGAGTTGAATTGAGTGTCAAAAGGATTGCAGTGGTCTGGAGAAATGTCGGAAGTTCCTCGATTTTGTATTGGATCCTCCTGGACGATTGTAAAGGAGCAGAGCTTGTGTAGAAAGTGTCGGCGGAAGCACTGAGGAACGTGTCAGGTGAAAGAGCCATGTGGAAAACTGCGGAAAGCTGCAACATGCATTCAAAGGCAACGCGGAGAGTCTTGCTCCGTTACGTTTTGGTGATTATCTACGGTCAGGGAAAGCAGGTCAACATCTATGCACAGTTTGTTGGAGCCTGGTGCGGGAAATCGGAATATTACAGGCCATCACAGTTTTCACATCCGCCCATGTATCGAGGAGGATGAGTAGGAGCTGAACGCAGCCTTGAAGGAGTATATCTCGATCGAGTCACGTCTTTTCGCTGACATTTTGGATACTGCAGCATTCTCGGCCGACTGGATGCAGGGTATCCTCGTAAAGGTCCCAAAGAAAGGAGACCTGACAGAGTGCGGTAACTGGCGAGGCATAACGTTGATCTGTACAACCCTCAAAGTACTCTGCAAAGGATTCAGGAGAAACTCGACGCTACACTCCGACGGCAACATGCTGAATTTCGATCCGGACGGTCATGTGTGGACCACATCACAACGCTTTGAAGGTCTTTAATCACGGCCCTACGCACCGGAGAAACAGCGCGGGAACATTAAGTAAGTACGTAAGAGTCACTGGGGATTGCCGGATCGTCGAAGTTGATGCTGTCGAAGGATGAAGAGCCTATCCACCAAAACGCGGCTGATGGAAAACCGCTACGAAACAGGATTGTTGAGGCGTTACGACCGAATAAGCTTGCCGAGTTGTAAAGGAATGTCTCTGAAGCTTTTGGACTGTCTACTGAAGCGGCTGAATCAAGACCCTCATCTAGAGGCAGCGATGTCAGCGAAAATGTCCGAGTACGAGAAGAAGGGTTACATTCGACGACTTTGCGCTCAGGACAAGGCGGAGAAGCATTCGAACGACTGGTTCTTTCCGATATTTCCGATTACAAATCCAAACAAGCCAGGGAAGATTCGCATTGTATTTGACGCAGCAGTTAAGGTCAACGGAAATTCCCTCAACTCGTTTCTTCTTCCGGGTCCCGATCAGCCAACTTTCCTGCTAATTGCCACACTATAAAATTGCTCTAACTTTTTAACTGTTGGGTAGAATTTAATTAAAATTTGGGTGGATTTAGTTCATAGTGCATTGTTTACATTCTGCAGGTTTTAAAGTCCTGTGATCAAAACTCGCGGAAATGGAGTCGAAATAACAGCTCGTGCGTGATAAAATCTAGCGCATTCATCACGAGAACAAGGATCTCTCGCATCGTTCCATCGCTATAACGATGGGAATCGCGAATTCTACAGTGTCGCGAGTGATTAAGCGGTTCGAGGAACAATTGACTACCAATCGGAAGTCCAGAAGTGAAGGAAAACCCGTGCCAGGAAATTGTACCTCAACACTGACGAAAGTTTGAATGCTTCATCATGGACGACGAAACATATAGGAAGACCGACTTCAAACAGATCCCCAGCCACCTGTTTTTCACGGACAAGGATAAGTTCAGCGTTCCGGAGCATATCCGCACTCAGAAGATGTCCAAATGAAGATGCGAATAAATTCCTGGTTTGGCAAGCCATCTGCATATGCATGAAGCGGAGTGCATCTTTCGGAACTGAAGGAAGTATGGGTTTACATGCAAAAAATGGTTGATACACAGGTTGTGCAGAATCATATGGCCGGAGTTAAGGCAAAGGTGCTGGCATTTGAGTATGGAATGTAAATAAAATACGAGTAAAATGGTGATTTGAAGTTTAATAGTTATTTTTCAATCCCTGAAAATTTGATGGCGATCGGATGAAAACTCGAATTTCGCGAATCAATTTTGTGTGTGGCAATTTCATCGTGGACACCCTTTATCACTCATCTTCAAGTTCCGTGAGTTCAGCGTTACCGTCGTTGGAGACATTCGAAAAATATTGTTTCATGTCGCCATAAAGAAGCAAGACCAGCGAAGCCAGATGATTCTGTGAAGCAGTGGAGCTGAGAGCGGAGATCCCGAAGTGTTCGTAGTGAAAGAAGATGACATTTGGGGCGACATGTTCTCCAAACAGTGCGCATTATTTACGTGAATAACTGAAACGCTGACGGATTCGAGGAGCAGTATCCTAGGGCGGTGCAGTGCATCAAGTATGAGCATTACTTGGATGACAAGCTAACAAGCGTCGAAACCGAGGAGGAGGCGGTGAAGGAGGTTTCGTGATCCGGAACTGGCTTTCAAATTCCAGTAACTTCGTCGAAATTCTGCATGAGGAGCCAATACCGTGGAAAAGAACCGGAGCGTCGGTCCGGAGATTTCAATAAAAATAGGTCCTCGGGATGTGGTGGGACACTACAACTGACACCTTTACATTCAAGTTGTCACCGAAGCACGATGCGAAGCTGATCTCTGGTGCCAGGATCTCTACCAAACGGGAAGTTCTTAGAACCCTGATGTGTACGACTCTATGGGGCCCATCGGCAACTTCCTAATCTTCCTCAGGATTCTGCTGCAGGAGAATTGGCGTTCCAGATCTGGCTGGGACGACGAGATCAACGCGCGACTTACCAAAATGTGGCTAACGTGGATCGAAACTATACCGAATGACCGACAGGTCATGATTCCTCGTCGCTACCGTACTATGATGTCCGCTGAATCCACTAACAATGTAGAACTTCTGTGACGCCAGTGAGAATGGGATGGCTACCGTAGCGTACTTCAGATTCGGGGAAGTAGGGAAGGTGGAGTGTGCACTGATCGGATCAAAAACTCGTGTGGCCATGTTCCAATTTCTCTCGGCTCCTCGCCTTAAGCTGCATGCCTCAGTAGTTGGAACACGTCTCGCCGACAGTATTGTAAGTTCGCATCATGCGTGGTCCACAAGCGGGAAAAAATCGTTAAAAAACACGAAAATGTTCGAGCTTCTATACAAATTTAAACTTTTACTTGTCGGTTTACCCTTGAATTTTCAAAATTTTCCACTCCGTGGGAATGTTAATCAAATAAAAGAAGTTATTTTTTTTTTTTAATTTGCTTGTCCTGCTAGGGGACGGCTGAGACCATTATGGTCCATCTTGCCAAAGAAGTTATTTAAGGTACCGTTATGTTCAGTTACAGTAAAATTTTCCCTTGGAGTGACTAATTTTACAATAATCGCGTCAGAAGCGTAGGCCTTCTATTGGAAGTCTAACCAGTCTAACCACGTCTAACTTTCTTATCCTTTATTTAACAATGTAACAATTATTTTATGTTAACCCACTAAAATGCACTTTATCAACTTCCAAAACACCGCTAGGAAAACCACGCTAGCGAGCAAAGCTTCGACGCAGGAGGAGTTGAAGCTAGCTGAGAACACGATCTACCGATGTGTTCAGCAACAGGCTTACCCGAACGAAGTTAGATTGATTCACAACCGAGTACAATTTCATCATGGGAACGTACACTACTAATACTGTCTAAGTCAGAGGGACATAGACATAGAGCAATCCCCCCAGTTCTTGGTCTTTTTTTTTTTAGTTGATCACCCAGGTGGTAAATCCTTTTTACGGATTGCATTCCAAGGCACGGCGAGCGACCGAGTCCCCCCAGTATGCTACTCTGGGTCCATGGGTGCAATTGGACGACTCATGATACTAAGTACCCCTACGCCATAAAGTCCACCTGGGGCCGCAGACCTGGTTCCCACCTCGAACTGTTTAGTACACTATACTTCAATAGTGGGAGGTCTATTCGCGCTAATGCGCACCAGGGCAATACTCATTAACGAGACCACTTTAAGCAAAACCTCTCCTCCTTACGACTCACACCTGAACTCTCCTCTAACGACTTGAGTACCGACATCTCCTCGCAGTGACTCGAGATTCCCACACAAACCTCTCCTCTTCGCGACTTGAGGCCTGATCTCTCCTCTAACGACTCGAGATCCGACCCCTCCTCGCATCGACTCGAGGCTACCTCTCCTACGCACGAATCAAGGCCCGATATCTCCTCTAACGACTTTAAATCTGACCCCTCCTCGCAATGACTCGAGGTGACCACTTGTACCCCTCCTCTTGTTGATAAGGGGGCCTGATCCCTCCTCTTACGACTCGAGACCCGACCCTCATCATAAAGACTCGAGGCCCGACCTCTTATCTTAAGGGTTCGAGGTTTGCCACCTTGCCCGTCGTGTGCCTGTTCGAGAGCAGCTTATCATAGTCTAGAGTCCTGGTCTAGAGCCACGAGAACCACGTAGGCCGGCTGATGAAGGAACGCTGCTTCGACGATGGCTGATATTGGCTGACGTGGGTGGTTAGTTGGACAGATAGACGGACTCAGAGGTGGATGACGGCACCCGCGATCGACTGAATTGGCTGCTGCCTCAACCTACGGTGGGCTGCACCTACGGTTGGCTGGAGTAATGTTTGGTTAGGTGGTCTTTCACTGGGTCGCTGGCTGGATTTGGCAGACCAATCAATCCTTGGTACAGGCCTTAGTGAAAGTCAGTTGTACCTTTAGACCTCCTGGCCTAATCCAACTTTGGGCGGTATTCAGCAGGATAAAATAATGGGTCCTAGGACAAATATGTGGGTTTACCAAGGGTCAGGGTCTAGTTTTTATGGCAAAATACCTGATTTTCTCAAATTTCAAGCGAAATTGTTTTGATTGCACTGTTATCCTAAGTGTTTGATGTGGAAACCGGATGTTACTTATATCGCACTCTTGTCACTTTGATAGACACTGCCTGATAAGATATGTAACGACTTATCAGTTTGGGGTTTCAGAGTTAGAAGGCTTAGCCTTAGACTCCTTTTTTCCGAAAAAGAGAACGCTGCCGTTGTCTTTTTCTTATCCTTCTCCGTTTTATAACCATTCATGACCATTATTTTCCAATTAAAAAGCTTCTTGTACTGTTCCTTGATATGTAAAGTGTTTTCATGTGTGTATTGTGTAAAACTGTTTTCTCCTTGACCGTTGGGAGTCCCTAAGCTGTTAACTTTCCTTAATTATAAATGCTAGTGTGAGTTTGAATAATAAAACGTAAACTTTAACCCTACACTCAGAAAAATACTCTTATGTAGGCCATAAGATTCTCTTATGAAGTGGCACCATAAGGAAAATCATTGAAATTCATAAGATTGTCTTATGACGCGAATGAATTTTTCGAATGAACTCTTTCTTCAATTAGAGGTTGTTGCTTTTCATAAGAGAATCTTATGGAAACAGGAATTCTCACGTATCACAATA
This sequence comes from Uranotaenia lowii, assembly GCF_029784155.1. Lineage (NCBI taxonomy): Eukaryota > Metazoa > Arthropoda > Insecta > Diptera > Culicidae > Uranotaenia > Uranotaenia lowii. The sequence continues at coordinate 432,185,479 of NC_073692.1, forward strand.
AAAATCAAGATTTTTGATGTTTTCATTTTATTTTCTGGCTATTTTTTATGAAATAATATAATGGCACCATCAGTAGCATATCCTTAAGTCTAATCCGGTTCTTTGAACTTTTTCCGATCATTATGCATTGGAGCATTGGAAATAATCCACTGAAAATTTCTAACTTATTTGCAACTTTTTTTCAAGAAGTGTATACTTCTTTCACGGAGGCTGACCGAGATAGGGAATACTTTTCAGTCATTCCAGATTTAGCGTGTGACATTCAGGTCAATGAAATTGATTACAATAATGTTTCCGAAAGACTTAGAAAACTTGATGCTTCCAAAGGAGCAGGGCCTGATGGACTTCCCCCATGTTTCCTTAAAAACTTGGCGGCCGAATTGACCCTCTTCTGATTCTTTTTAATATGTCATTAAATTATAGTAAAGTACCCAAATTTTGGAAAAAATCTTTTTTAATTCCAATTCTCAAGTCCGGGAAAAAATCAGATGTCCGAAATTATAGAGGAATAGCTATTTTGTCTTGCATCCCAAAACTCTTTGAATCAATAATAAATGAAAAAATTTATCAACAAGTAAAAAATATTATAACGAGCAAACAACATGGTTTCTTCAAAGGACGCTCTACAGCATCAAATCTTCTCGAATTCGTTACATACGTTATCGATTCTATGAGCAAAGGTTTTCATGTTGAGGCTATTTATACCGACTTTAGCAAAGCCTTTGATCGCATTGACATACCCCTTTTAATCTTCAAATTAAAAAAAATTGGCTTTCATCCAAATCTTCTCTCCTGGTTACAATCATACTTAACTGATCGAACACAAATCGTTCGTTTCCAAAACGAATTATCCAAATCTGTAGCCGTGACCTCTGGTGTGCCTCAGGGGTCTCATTTAGGACCTCTCCTTTTCATACTGTTCGTTAACGACATTTCCTTTATTCTAAAACGGATTGAATACCTAATATACGCCGACGATATTAAACTACAGTCCCCCCACAATCATGGGTCACACACAATCATTAGTCACCGAGCCTTTGAACAGCTGATTGCTGCTGAACTGAATGAAATTATTTCATATTATATTTTTTTAATTTATCGATAGTATCGTCAAAATGCATTTTTTTTTTTTTTTTTTTGTTTCGATTATAGTCGTTTTACCATCTTTATGGCATTCGCGACTTTATCAACGTTGCAGTTGGCGGATCGTTATTGAAAAACTATCCGGTACAACTGTGTTCGATATTTACTCTTGGGCTCGAACTCGTGGACATCGGCTCAGGAGACAACAGACTTGCCAACTGAGCTATATCACAAGCCCGTCAAAATGCATTAAAAATATTACGTGTGCGCTTGATAACAGAAAATTGCTGTTTGAATAGTTTTTGTCATACGTTAACTATTACATGTTGAACTATCGCACAAATTTTCAATGTTATAAGGTTGACATCTTGAACCGTTAAGCCCCTTATGCGGGTATTTAAAAAATTACAACAAAATAAATAGGTCTCATATAAGCACGAAGGACGAGTTAACATTTTACGAATGAAACAGAGCGAAAAAAAATGCGAAATTTAAATTATATTTGCAAAATAAAATTGACCCATAATTGTTACAGCATCTACCAAATTTCCCACAATCATGGGTCACTTTTTTGCTAGCAAAACAAAACATTTCTTGGTTGCTATAGCTCTACCCAAATGCCCCTGGAATTTATACTATCAAAGAATGCCCCTGAATGTTTGCCAGAAACCTGATGATTTGCATGTTGATTTTCGGGTGTTGCCATGGACTTCTATGTGACTAATAATTGTGAGCAATTTGACTAATAATTGTTACGGTCTTCAATATTGACCCATAATTGTGGTTTTGAAAAACGTTGACTGTTTCGGTAAATTATGTTACTTTTGAACAAGATTTCAATGAAAAACATATTTGAACTCAAAGAGGAAGCATTTAATGACTGAAATTCATGCAATGCTTGATATTTGGTCTACTAACACCCGAATAAACGAACATTTTGTGGTGGAGGGATACGTTAAGTGACTAATGATTGTGGGGGGACTGTATTTCTGAAAATAAAAACAACCGAAGATGCTGAAACATTTAAAAACGAAATCAATGTTTTCTTTGAATAGTGCAACAAAAGTTTACTTCAATTGAATGTTAAAAAATGCAACTCTATATCATTTAACAGAAAGCAAAGTTACCCTATCATTGAAACAAAATTAGGCAATCAACCAGTACAAAAATGCAAAATTGTAAGGGATCTCGGCGTCATATTGGATTCAAAACTCACGTTTGTAGAACATCAGAACAATATCATCAATAAAGCAAATTGCATGCTAGGATTTGTAAAACGTTTCAGCGTTCGTTCGATATTGGAGTATTGTAGCATCATATGGAATCCTTATTCAAATATTCACGAGCAACGTCTCGAATCAGTTCAAAAACAATTTTTGTTATATGCGCTACGTAAAATCAATTGGACCACTTTTCCTCTTCCATCGTATGAATCTCGTTGTAAGCTTATTGATATAGAACCTCTCAGTTATCGCAGAGAATTTTCCCAAATTGCATTTGTAAATGATGTTGTTACACAAAGAATAGACAGTCCTGAATTACTTTCAAAACTAAATTTTACGCACCCTCCCGTCCATTGAGAAATAAACATTTGTTCTACATTAAACTTTACGACAAAGACTATGCAAAACATCAACCTATTAATCAAATGATGTACAAATACAATTTACAAAGTGAAATTTTAGACGTAGCGATGAACAAAACACAATTAAAAAAGGCATTCAAAAACAACTTCATAGAACAACAAAACAATAGCTTACATTAGTTTTAAGTAGTTTTAAGTATTGTAGTCTACATAGTTTTACTCAAATAAAGAAATAATAATATGCTGAAAAGAAAACAGAAAAATATATTTTAGTTGACAAATATATGTAACGTCAATTGCCGAAATTACAAGGACAATTCACACAAATGTGCGATCGCTGTGCATCGAATAGCAAATCATCTCCAAGTCCTTCATTATTATCTTCCGGCACCTTGCGAGTTCGAAGTGTGGTTGCCGTTGTATGACGAGACATCGTAGTTTGAGCTTGGTTACCGTTGGGCCGTGATTCGGTAAATCCGGTTTTAGCTGCCGTGATCGGGTTGCAGTTCTCGGGGCATTCCAGCGTCGACCGAGATTAACGAACGTGACGACGCCATCTTTTTTCATCGAAGGACCACGTGGTTGAAAAAATTAATCAATTGTGAAAAGTGTTCTACAAAATCTAAATTGATTTCGCTCTCCTTTTGACGTCGCCATCTTTCTTCAGAGGAAAACCACGTGTTTGGACAGCGGGCGGTGGAAACAAAAATTAAAAGAAAAATTGTGAGTTCTTTTTTCATTCTTCCTTCACTTTACTACTTCTATTTTTTCCCTACATTTGTTATTGAACTTATTTTGCATCGCTCATATTTTCAACACGGAAGACATCCGTGTCTCCGTAAGAAAATATGAGCGATGGCGGGGGGTTAAACCCGTCTTCGGTGGACGAAGAGGAAGGTATGTTCGAGAATGAAGAGCATCTGGAGGATTCAGATGATGCTGGTCCCTCAAATGCTAATCATTCTCGGACGACTGTTAATTTCTCATCACCCACAGCTGACAGTGTAGCACCCCGGCTCCGAACCTACACAGATGGTTCGTCTTTTTCTGGGCCATGGGTGGTTTTCATCCGGCCCAAAGCTAACGGTAAACAGCTCAACGTAGTGCAGATCACGAAAGATCTGGCTAGATGGTCCTCCGTAACCAGCGTGACTAAGGTGCGACCCAACAAGTTGCGCGTTGTCGTGGACAATCGAAAATCCGCTAATGAAATTGTTGCCAGCAAATTCATTACCTTGGAGTACCACGTCTACATTCCGTCTCGAAACGTAGAGATAGAGGGCGTGATCTCTGAAATGAGTCTGGAGGCTGGGTACATTAAATCCCACGGCGTTGGTAAGTTTAAGAGCCTTGATTCGACTTCGGTCGAAATCTTGGATTGCCGACAACTCAACACTACCACCGTCGTAGAAGGAGTTAAAAAGTACTCGCCTTCAGCCTCATTTCGAGTGACCTTTGCGGGTACCGCCCTCCCTCACTACGTCTTGATTGACGGAGTTTTGAGGCTTCCTGTGCGGCTCTTCGTGCCTCGCCCGATGGAATGCAAAAATTGCATTAAATTGGGGCATACAGCTTCCCATTGTTGTAGCAAGAAGCGTTGCCCCAAATGCGGGGAGGTTCATGGGGATGGAGCGTGCTCAGCAATAGAACAGAAATGTGTCTATTGCGGGGGCTCACCTCATGACATCTCTTTGTGCGAGGCGTTTAAGAGCCGCTGGGATAGTCAAAGGCGCTCTTTGAAGGAACGATCAAAACGTTCCTATGCCGCCATACTAAAGGGCGCGGCGCCGCCGATCCAACCTCAGTCCTCAAACATCTTCTCAGTGCTGCCAGTTGACAACGAGGATACAACAGATGAGGAGAATCCATTTATTTTCGTAGCGAACTCACGAAAGCGTGATAAAACGAATATCAAGACCCCCAGGATTCCGAATAAAATCCCGACGGTCAGCCCTACAACCAACATCACCAAGAAAGCGATTGCTACAGAAAAGAAGAAACAAATTCCTCCTGGATTCAGCGCGACCTTTTCACCACAGAATAAATCAACAGCAGCGGGGACCTCAAACGCCCCCATTACTGATGCAGTTTGCCCAGAATCAACTCCTCAAGCGGGACTTTTTAAGTTTTCTGACATCCTCGATGGATTTTTTTCGTTTTTCAACGTATCTGAATCTATAAAAAGCATTATTAGTGTAATGCTTCCTATTGTAAAGACACTTTTGAAGCAATTGATGCAAACTTGGCCCCTTCTTTCAGTGTTTATCTCTCTCGATGGCTAATTTACGCCCAGAGGTCGGAGATATCACTGTTATACAGTGGAATTGTCGTAGTTTAATCCCTAAATTGGATCCGTTCAAATTCCTTCTTTATGAAACTAGTTGCGATATTTTTGCCCTTTCTGAAACATGGCTTTCTTCTCAATCAAACATCTCATTCCACGATTTTAATATTATCCGTTTGGATCGCAACGATTCTTATGGAGGGGTGCTTTTGGGGATCAATAAGCGCCACTCCTTCTATAGAATCCACCTCCCTTTATCAGGAGGAATTGAAGCTGTTGCATGTCATACAACTGTAAGAGGTAAGGACTTATGCGTTGTCAGTTTGTACTGGCCTCATAGAGTTGCAGTGGATCGAAATCACCTAGAGGATCTGTGCTCAGTACTTCCTGAGCCAAGGTTGATCCTGGGTGACTTCAATTCACATGGAACTGTCTGGGGAGAACAATTTGACGATAGTCGTTCTACTCTTATTTATGACATTTGTGATAGTTTCAATTTAACAATTTTGAACACGGGTGAAAAAACACGGGTACCTAAACCTCCTGCAAGACAAAGTGCAATTGACCTCTCACTCTGCTCAAACTCACTATCATTGGATTGCCAGTGGAAGGTAATCTCTGATCCCAATGGTAGTGATCACTTACCAATCAAAATAACAATCACCAATGGGGCCAGCACTTCAAATTCAACATATATGGCATATGACCTTACAAGACACATCGATTGGAAAAAGTATTCGGACAAAATAACAGATGCCATTGATACTATGAATGTTCTACCTCCTTTGGAGGAGTACCACTTTCTTTCACGCTTGATCCTTGAAAGTGCACTTTGTGCTCAAACAAAACCCATCCCAGATTCATCTGTTCTTCGAAGGACCCCAAATCCATGGTGGGACCAGCAGTGTTCCAAGCTCTATAAGGACAAATCAAAAGCATTCAAAGATTTTCGAAAACATGGAACCCTCGTCCTTTTTGAATCATATGTTTGCCTTGAAAATCAGTTCAAAAAATTGATCAAAGGGAAGAAAAAGGCATATTGGAGAAATTTCGTGGGTGGTTTATCACGGGAAACATCCTTGAGTACTTTATGGAAAGTTGCACGAAGCATGCGTAATCGATCATCTACAAATGAAAGTGAAGAATATACACATAGATGGATATTCAACTTCGCACGGAAAGTCTGTCCAGATTCTACACCTGTGCAAAAAATAATCCGGAACGTGCCTCCTGATAGGTGTGGTCTGGATTCCAGCTTTTCGATGGTCGAATTTTCACTTGCCCTCCTCTCTTGTAACAATTCAGCTCCGGGAATTGATAAAATCAAATTTAACTTGTTGAAGAACCTTCCGGACGCCGCAAAATTTCGCTTGTTAAATTTGTTTAATCAATTTTTGGAGAACAACATTGTTCCTCAAGAGTGGAGACAAGTGAGAGTTATCGCTATCCAAAAGCCCGGAAAACCAGCGTCCGATGCGAATTCGTACCGTCCAATAGCGATGTTGTCTTGTATACGCAAATTGATGGAGAAAATGATTTTGTTTCGTTTAGACAAATGGGTAGAAACAAATGGTCTCCTTTCAGATACTCAATTTGGGTTTCGAAGGGGCAGAGGGACAAACGATTGTCTTGCTTTGCTGTCTTCAGAGATACAAATGGCGTACGCAAAACGTGAGCAAATGGCTTCAGTGTTTCTAGACATAAAGGGAGCTTTTGATGCAGTCTCAATAGAGGTGTTGTCAGACAAGTTGCACTCCCGGGGTCTGCCTCCTTTATTGAACAACATCTTATACAGCTTGCTTTGTGAGAAACATCTGAACTTTGCTCACGGAGATATTGCAGTTAGAAGAACCTCTTACATGGGCCTCCCCCAGGGTTCATGTTTGAGTCCACTTTTGTACAACTTTTACGTAAGTGACATCGACAGTTGTCTCTCTGAAGGCTGCACTTTAAGACAACTTGCAGATGATGGCGTAGTATCTGTAACAAGTGATACTGAGTCACATCTGCACAGACCTTTACAAGATACTTTAAACAGATTGTCTTCCTGGGCTTTGGGGCTTGGGATCGAGTTCTCTCCAGAGAAAACTGAGTTGGTGGTTTTTTCTAAAAAGCATAGACCAGCTCAACCACAGCTCCAACTTCTTGGCAGAACGATCACTCAATCGAGGTGTTTTAAGTATCTTGGGGTTTGGTTTGATTCCAAATGTACCTGGAGAGCACACATTGAGTATCTGAAAGGAAAATGCCAACAAAGAATCAATTTTCTCCGATCAATCACTGGCACCTGGTGGGGAGCCCATCCGGAAGATCTTTTAAAATTGTATCGAACAACTATTCTTTCAGTGATGGAATATGGTAGCTTTTGTTTCCAGTCGGCTGCCAAAACTCACCTCATCAAACTCGAGCGTATCCAATACCGTTGTCTTCGCATCGCTTTGGGCTGTATGTCCACAACGCACAACATGAGTCTTGAAGTTTTGGCAGGAATACTTCCTTTGAAAGATCGATACAATCTACTATCACTTCGGTTCCTCATCAGGTGTGAGGTCATGAACCCATTGGTGATCGTTAATTTTGAAAGGTTACTAGAGCAAAATCTTCATACCAGATTTATGTCTATATACCATGTCCTCATGTCAATGCAGGCAAACCCTTCTTCGTACTCTTCAACTCGTGTTTTCATCCCAGACTACGATAATTCTTCTGTCCAGTTTGATTTGTCTATGCAGCAGGAAATTCGTGGAATCCCGGATTCGCATCGCCCACTTCAGATTCCAAGAATTTTCGAAGCTAAATATAGACACGTCGATGCTGACAAAATGTACTTTACCGATGGGTCTCTAATTGAGGAATCAACGGGATTTGGAGTTTTCAACGAAACAACTAGCGCCTCTTATAACCTCCAGTCACCATGCTCTGTATATATAGCAGAGTTAGCTGCTATTCACTGGGCCTTGGACAGCATCGCCTCACGGTCTATTGGGCACTACTACATTGTAACGGATAGCCTAAGCTCAGTTGACGCAATACGCTCAATACGACCGGGAAAGCACTCGCCGTTCTTCCTAGAGAAGATACGGGATATTTTGAGTGCTTTAACAAGACGTCGCTTTTCCATCACCTTTGTTTGGGTTCCCTCTCATTGCTCGATAGTGGGCAATGAGAAGGCAGACTCTCTGGCAAAGGTGGGGGCGACGGAAGGCGACACGTATCCACGTGAAATCGTCTTCAACGAATTCTACTTCTTAGTACGAGGGAACTCTCTTGTCAACTGGCAGCGCAAATGGGACGAGGATGAGGATGGTCGGTGGCTCCACTCGATTATCCCAAAGGTAAGCCTTAAACCATGGTTCAATAGATTGAACTTGAGTCGGGATTTTATTCGTATATTTTCCCGTCTCATGTCCAATCATTGTTCCTTAAACGCGGTACTCTATCGTTTTGACATTGCTGGTAGCAATTTGTGTAGTTGCGGCCAAGGTTACCATGACATCGAGCATATTGTTTGGTCGTGTGAGGTCCATCTTGTCGCCAGAACGAATTTAATAGACTCCCTTAGGGCCCGAGGAAAACCACCTAATGTTCCAGTTAGAGATGTACTAGCTGTGCTAGATTTGGACTACATGTTCGAAATCTACCTTTTTCTAAAAGCTATCGATCTTCGTCTATAATTTCTTTTTTATTTTCATATTTCCCTTTCTATCTTCCTTTCTCCTCTCACAAAGTGTTAAGTTAAGAAAACAATTGTAAACAACAAAATCGGTTTTGGCTCCTTAAAGCCTAAAGGTATGAGCCGTTTCAAATAAAGAATTGTTAAAAAAAAAAAAAAAAAATATATGTAACATTTTCAAGTAGAACTTAAACTCAAACTTACTATTAAATAGATCACTATCACATTTCACTTAAAGAAAACATTTTATAAGAATTTTATAAGACTTTTATGGAACATAATTTTGCACTCTTAAAAGCGGTTCATAAGACGAATCTTATGAAAACTATAATCATAATTTTCCTGAGTGTAGAAGCGACTAAGACTAAAAATGCTAAACACAAAAAGAATCTTTCATAATATAACTACATAAACTCAGTTCGGTCGTCTCTCCCGAAGAGGACGGACGTGTTTTTCGTAGCTCTTCATCCGTGAAAAAAAAACGAGTTCTGGCTTTGATTTAAAAGCACCCGTTGTGCCATGGCCGGCGAAAGCCAATCTACGGCAGCAAGTGATACACAAATGTTAACAGATGACAGTATCCAGAATCTGGAGGAGGATCTGCAAGGTGAAATGCCCGAAGAAATCTTGAATCGTATCCGAAGCTACCCGGCCTCAGCTAAAGGGCCATACGAAGTTTTCGTGCGTCAAATAGACAAGCCAATAAATGTGCTGCTCGTAGCCAGAGAGCTTCATAAGAATTATGAATCTCTTTTGCAAACCAAAAAAGTAAGTTTCAGCAAGCTGCGTTTGCTTTTTAGCAATCGACAAGATGCCAACAGTGTGGTACATAATGAGGCCCTGACCAAAATTTATCGTGTGTTCATACCGAGTTTGAAAGTAGAAGTATCGGGAGTTGAAAAACAAAGTGATCTTGATTTAGAATCTGTTGTTTTAAATGGCAAAGGAGTTTTCAAAGACCCAAGGATTGCCCACGTAGCTGTGCTTGAGTGCTATCAGTTAGTTGAAGCTCAATACAACGATGGAAAGAAGATGTACGTTCCGTCGTTTTCCACACGAATCACTTTTGCTGGAACAACCTTACCAGATTATCTTGAGGTGGAAAGAGTGCTAATACCTGTACGCGTGTACTCACCGAAACCCATGCTTTGTAGAAATTGTCAAAGATATGGACACACACATCGCTATTGTGGTAACAAGACTAAATGTGGAAAGTGCGGTTTACCACATGAGGCATCCAGCTGTCCATCTCAAATAGACGCCTGCCTTCATTGCAAAGGCATACACTCAACGATTCGAGAATGTCCCGAATATAAAAAACGGGCAAAGGCATCGAAAGTCAACCTCATTCGAAGATCGAATATTAGCTATGCTGAAATCGTTCGATCATCGTTACCAGTTCTCCCGAGCCCCAACCTATTTGCTGCACTGAGTGACGTTAACCCTGACGACGAAACAGCTCAAACTGATAAAGAATGTGCCTCACAACCGAAAACCCAGCGCAAGCGTGCAAAATCATCTTTTCTCCCGATCGCTTCTACTACGAAGCGAACCAAGGTGAGCAAAAATCTGCCCGCAGTCGTCGAAACTACAGCAAACCAGAAACTCTTCGAGCAACCGCACTCTTCCCGAAACACATATAGTACAGGAGTACCGAAGCCGACGCCGACACCGACACCGACGCCGACGCTGAAATCGAGACCGAAGCAGTTGACGGTGCCACCCGATAACCACGAAAGGACGGTTACAGATCTCATCATCCTGATCTCTTTGATATTTAACCTAGACGAACACTGGACGGATATGTTGGTTCAGCTGAAACCCATTTTGACTGCAGTACTAGCAAAGCTTATTGAAACCCGGCCGCTTTCAGCAAATTTGTTGCCTAATGTTTAAGTATTGTTATTATTATTTTTAGTTTTAAGTGATGCCCGGCGCTTTTGTGGTTTATGACCGAGTGTGCCTATTAGGAAATAGTGTGGAGTTTAATAAAAAAAAAAAAAAAAAACTACATAAACTAGATTTGGTGGACGTTATTCTTCCGAGCTCGAATGTTAATCGCTTGCTTACTTTCAGGTGCCAGCCAAGCTTGAGGTGGAGTGCATTCACACCCACCTTTGCTTTTCCTGAGTGTACTTGTTGTGGTAGTGTGGGGCAAGACGCTCAACCGGTAACACTACCGAAATTCAGTGCTCTGTACAAACTGAATCCAGTCATCGAAGAGCACGGTGTTCAACGAATGGGAGGACGTATCGGCGCCTGTCAATGGGCAGATGAGACCACGAAAGACCCGAGGCAATATCATGTTACCAACCTGTTGATTGATAATTATTATGCTACGTATCATCATCAGAATCACCGAACAGCGCTCAACAAAATCCGCCACAAGTAGATACGACATTCCTCGCTTCCACTCGGACTTCGATCGAGTCCGAAGAAACTGTCAACGGTGCAAAAACCGACAAGCGGACCCGAAACCATCTGCGATGGAGAACCTTCTGACGCGCGGTTGGCAGCATATCAGCGCCCATCCTCGTACACCGGAATCGATTACTTTGGCTAAATGTCTGTGTTAGTTTGCAGACGTACCGAAAAGCGTTCTGCTCACCTGTATGACCACCAGAGGTGTGCACATCTAGATCGCGCATTCGCTGACCACAGACTCGTGCATCTCTGCGTAACTTCCTCGCGAGGAAGATCCTTGGAGATCCTGAGTGACCGGGGAACCAATTTCACCGGAGCATCCAGGGAGCTGTGCGAGGCACTGAAGAAGGTCGACGAAGAGCGTCTGAAGGTAGAGTTTGTTAGCTCAACCAAGATGTAGACGTTCAACCCTCCGGCCGCTCCACATTTCGTTGGCTGCTGTGAGCGCCTGATACAGTCCATGAAGAAGACAATGAACGACTTCAACCCCCTGCGTTTACCCTCTGACGAGATTCTTCGTTCCAAGCTGATGGAGATCGAGTCGATTCTGAACTCTTGACCGCTAACCGACATACCAATCGATACAACTGTAAACCACCTCTTACACCCAATCACTTTTTGTTAGGGCCATCTAACGGTTGTAAGCCCCAGATCATTTTCGACAGACCGATTATGCTAAAGCGTTCCTGGAAGATGGCACAACAGTACGCAGTCACGTTCTGGAGAAGATTAGTGAAAAAGTATCTGCCCCTGTTGACACGCAGGACCAAATGGTTTTACCGTGAAATCCATCCAGGAAGGCGGCCTAGTGATCATCATCGACGCGAACTTCCCTAGGGACTACTGGCCAAGATGACGGCTCTTGGAGAGACCGGCTACCAAGATTGTTGTATTAGACGTCGGTGCAATTGAAGGTAAGCCACAGGACGATGGCATACCGAGCGGAAGTGTCACGACGGTACGAGTCACGAGTAACGCACCTCCCCAATAACCTTCCCACTCATAATCGATACCTGTTGTTGCCGCAAGGGCAATTAGACCGGGAGCTGACGACACTCCAGCGTGTGACAGTTCTCGATGAGCGGGAAAAGAAAAGAGGAGTAAGAAATAAAAGAAGAGTTCATTTTAGTAGGAAGAAAAAAAGCGCGTGGTTGATAGTTCGGAAGAGGAAATTATAGAAGTAGAGTGAAAATTTAGAAAGAAAGTTTGAAAGTTGATAGACAGGTAGTAAGAGAAAGTGAAGCTTAAGTGGTCGCGCAAGGAGAATCGAGGTCGAGGTAGTCTCGATATTATCAAATTAGGAACCGTAAGTTGAAACCTTTTGTAAATCCTTCTTCAATCTCAACACCTAACCTGTATCTGGTAGGACTGATTCCCTTACGTCCAATCGGACCACAATATTGCTGTGCGGGTTTCGGATAGTTCGCTACAAGGCGATTTCGTGCAATTACGGTAATTGGTTAGTTAGATTTATTCTCTTCTCAGTACTGAATTGTAATTTCAAAATAGGATCCGAAACGTTGTACCCGGTTAGCGAGGAAGTCAAGCCAAGAGTTTGCTCGGTTGACTGATTGTAAGTTGAGGTTAGGTATAGTTGTAACGTTATCTAAAACCTTTTGTATATTTTTAGATTTGAAGTATCTTTTCGTTTTGTTCATTGGAATAAACACTGTCGAACACAGTTCGCCTGGCACTTTTGACTCTCGCTAACACCTGTTGTCAACTGATAGCGAAAGGTAACACTTGTTTTATAGATCAAAATGCTCCAAAAGGACAAAACCACAAACAGCATCACGTTGCAAAAATTCTGTTTAGAAAAAGTAAACCGAATAGCTTGTGAGAGTAGGAGTAAAGGTAAAATTAAAACTTGAATTTCAGCACAAAAAGAGGAACGCATTTAACAAAATGATGATTATTATAATTTAGTGTTTGGCTTAGAAATTAGTCCAATTCTATCAGTGTAACTCAGTTTAAAAATGAATTTTTAAGAATTAATTTGGACTTTATAGAACACCAGTTAATATAATAGTTTAAAAATAACCAAATAACTATATTTTCTCCTTTTAAAATGTCATGCCCATCACATTCCCACTGTCCAATGGTGCGCTCATATTGCTGGAATATGCCCGGCACAAAACAAAACGGACTCAAAAAATCTTCAGCCATTCGATCCGACCGACCTACCAAAACGGACCGACAACCTAACCACGATATCGCCCAAGCTCCGAACGCCGAAACGGAATTGGCTCGTCCATTTTTCATCGCTCGGGCTCGCACAAGTTTGCCATCAGCTACTGGTTGATGGTGAGCTGGAATTATGGTCGGCCACTCCACTATGTTGGGTACCCAGCTCGGGCCCCGGTTCGGCCTCTGGATGATGGATCCGCTCAGTGGCAATCTTCGCGCGAGCCCTCGGTTCCCTCCTTTTGAGAGGGGGGAGGGTATCCACCAGCCCATGTTTGTATGAATGTGTGTTTCGTATGGTCTCGAAGGCTTCATTTTACAGTCCTCAACGACGTCTTACCTACTAGCTAGTGGATATGAATCATAATAAACACGCGCTGAGCCGGTTTTCTCGGGGGGTTTGTGTCTGGGTGGGGTTCAGCTGAAGTGGGGAGCGGTGGTCAGTTCATTGAGAAAAGTTGTTTTCTTTCCCGAGGTTCTCATGATCTGAAGCCCGTGCTCCAACTCAACTGAACTCTTAACAGACGGGGGCCACTGATGAAGAGCTGCTGTTATATGGTCCATGTCGGCCGGGGGGCTTGTTTTCTTGGATGGATTCCCGATTCGTGACCAACTATGAGAAGAAAAACCATCCAAGCCAAGGGAATCCGATAGCAATCCGACTAAACAACCAACCATCAGTAGAAGAAGGAAGCAGAAGGTGAGAGGAGTCAACTGAGCTGACTGACTTTTCTGCATGGATGGATGGATGGGAACTCTTGAACGATCTGAAGACGCACACGCGAGAGTACAATAATTGAAGGGTTATTTCATACACCGGAATACGGATCGGCTCATAGCAGAGGTCTTACCTGTCAGAAGGTGAATTGACGCACGTGTAAGAAGGAGAGCAAGAGAAGGCAGGGAAAGAGGAACGGGCTAAACCATCCAGCTCAACCCAGCCGGGAAGGTCAGGCGCGGTGGCTGAGCTGATGTGATGAAAAAGTGTGGAAGCGGAGTAGCGGAATTATTAATGAGAATCGTTTCATACTTTCAAACGTGCTTTCCCACACCAGAGAGGAGTAGAAAAAAAAGCTGGGCACTAGTTTTTCTTGCTTCCTATTAGGCGGGGTGGTGTTTCTCTATCTCTATCCCAATCTTCCCGTCGTCCGTTTGCTTTTATGGGAAGAGCGTGATCGCAAAGTACTTGATCGTTTTTGACGAGTCGGGATCAGTGCCGGATCGGATAGGGTTTCCACCCACGGAGTGTTACTTATGGGAGGTGCAATAATTTCCTTAGATGTGAATTTGACAACAATTTGAACAAAAAATCAAAAGTTTTTTTTTCGTTTTTCATGTGTATAAACTTTCAATTTCAGTATTGTTAGATTTATTTCCTAGTATTTTTGCTCTAACAAAACCAATCATTTTCCATATGATAATTTCCATATGAAATTTCAAGCAAAGCCAAATTAAGCCAACATTTGAATATCATTTTCGTAGTTGTATGGTATTCTCAGAATAAACCGAGAACGTTATATTTCAATGTAAGCTGAGCTTTTATATGAAAATTTCCCAGCGTTTTTTTTTTAATTTAATTTTGAAACAAGACTGAGGAAATCTTCTATAATTTATGCAAAAAGTCTCTAGTGATGGCTTACATTTCAATGGGGTGTGACTTCACTTTAAGTGTTAGGACGTTTCAATTATTTTAATTTGAACACATAAAATCGCGAACTAATATTCTCCTCGAACCGTAAATGTTTTCAAATCCATTTTGCGGCACAAATGCCTTTCTTCACGAATATCTTATATGAGAAGGAATAAAACATACTGATAGAACGATTGCAAACCTCAAAATTTTAAGAGGTAAATCACAATCAAACCTAGATAAAACTAAATATAAAATTTGAAAATTATTCTTCTAAAATTTATCTGTAGATTTGACTATCAATTTGAAATTAATGAGTGCTTGCTCATATGACCGGTTAGAATGTGGTTACTTTTGGTCCTGGAAGCAAAGGTGCAAATTCGCATCAACCTACTAAATAAAAAAATCAAATAAATAAAAATAGTTAATGGTAATTCAAACATTGAATATAAAAACCAAAGAACTTCGATTCAAACGGCAGCACTGCACATAACATTGTGTTGTTGAAAAAGCGACTGACACGCATTTTCTTTTCCCCAATAACATTCATGATTCCGTACAGTGGCGCCGTCTTAATAAATATGCCTGTTAACAAACTTGTTCAACTCAATGCTGAAATAGTCAGAACTTTCAGGAAGTGTGACAGGTCCACCCTGTAGGTGTTAGACCAGCAATTTCAAAAGACGTCCGATCGTCCGAGGCTTGAACCTAACTCATTTTTTTTTTAAACTTAAATTTAAAATTTATCCAAAACTCGAAGTGTAAACTGCCAGAATGCTTCGTTTATAAAAAGATTGAACTGATCTGAAACAACTTTTAAACCTTCGACCAAAATATGCCGAGTAGGGAAAGTGCTTCGATGTGTTCTACCTGAGAAAATCACGAATTCTCGCTTGTGATGGATCGAAAACTGTTTTCCATTTAAGTAACCTAAATACGCTTGAATAAACCAAATAAATGGCTAAACAATGTATTCAAATCATATTGTGATGTCTTATATACTTAGAAGCCTAGCGCGCTTTTGCATATATACTTGATATAAATCATCCCCCCTTACTTCCGCTAACTAATCAATAACTGTTTTGAATCATCGGCATTGCAGCACATAAGATTCTCAAGGTGCTCTTGAGGGATTTCTATGCCGGTATAAGTTAGGTAAGCGTAAGCTGTTTAGTATCACATTTTTCTAAGCGATACATACTTAACAAAGACCACAATCAAACTCAATGAGTATTACTATTTTCGAAAAAAAGTTATCGATTGCTAGGAAGCTCTCTAGCTAGGAAGTTTGTAGAAAAATTCTGTGAAACTTTCCCAAGTACAGTAGTTGAATTCCACGGGACATACGATTATTGAGGGTTTCCTAGATTTGCAAGCTATTTGTATGCTTTCCGAGTAATATCTCGATACCAATCATCATTGTTGTTTTATGAAACCTACCCCTCTCCTGATGCTACGTGACACCCCTGCACTATTGATTGAAGTGCTGTTGGTAAAAGACCTCCACTGTTGACGACCCGGAGCCAGCGCCTTCACTTGGTCCCAGTCAAGATTCTCGTCGACAGCTCGGCGGCTAGGCCACGAGCGTCTGGGTCTACCTCTTCTTTGGTGACTTCTGGATTCCATTCAACCCGAATCTCGATTTCTATCGCTTTTTGATGACACCGGCGATGTAGTCGCGTCGTCGCGTGTTGATTCGTAGTTTGTAAAGTGTGAATTATAATACATATGACTGCACCGACCCCCTGATCCTCTCCAACGGCACCAAAAATTCAAATCTTTAGCTTCCCTCTGGATTCTCTCAACGCCCACCAGGGGGTGGTGGTAGGGAATACATTTTTTTTTGAAAACGAACACACACATATAGGATCTCAGTGAAACTTCATGTTTCTTTGAATAGATCTAATTTTACTTAACTCTAAGGTGTACATCTTTCAAGGATATTATGGCTAGCATCTTACAAATGCTAAAACCATCAGACCACAGAAATAATACTATATGTGCCGTGATCGGGATTCGATCTCATGGACTCTGGCTTAGAAGACTGGAACGCTACCCTCTAGGCCACGACCGGCGGCATTGAAACTGATTAAGGATCTCCAAGGACCACGATCAATAGGTAGGTGCATATTTTAATTAACCTCAACAATCTTTTCACCATGGGCTTTATCTTTTTTTTTTAATTTTATTTTGTAGCGGCCCACCACACTCCCCCACACCAAAAGGCTCCATTGAGCCCCCTGGTAATGGACGCTACTGTTCTCAGCACGTCTGGCAGCAGAAACAACAATAAAAAATCTAGTACGCGACGCGAGCAAAACATTACTCGTGCTGAGAACTCAAAGTTTATAGTTTAATGCGAGGATATGTGGCGATATAAGTTAAACTAATTTATACTTTGAATCTCAATGGAAAGAGATTTCCTTTGAAGAGATTCATTTTTAAGAAAATTTTAAATATTTATATAAAAAGTAATACTAAAATTAAAAGATTAAAATTAATAGATTAAGTTATAACTATAATTTTACAATAATTAACGCTACAAAATTACAAAAATAATAAAGGCTAGCTTTGTTCGGCTTGTTTTACGGACTTAATTTATCTTTAAATATTTGAAGCAATTTGACGTTGAAAATGTATCTTGAATTGATTTCTTTTAATTCATTGGGTAGGGAATTATATTTTGTTGGTCCAATAAACGATATCCTTTTTTGTCCTAAGGAGGTTGAGGATCGACAGCGTTGAAGATGATTTAAGTGCCGAGTATTATGTGTTCGTATTCCCGTTGTGAAACGTAGGTTTTGAATAGAAGTTGACGAATGCAGGTTATCAAAAACATACAATATAGTTTGGAGATCACAAACATCTGATAAGGGTAAGATATTATGGACTCTGGATGAATAAATAAGCCTAGTTGGATGCAGCAAAGGAAGAATGTAAATATTTTTTAATTTTCGTTTTTTTTTCGAAACCATAACAAAATCCTCCCACATCCCCTTCCCGCTACGTAACACTTTTGTAACAGATTTTCTTACCATAATCCACAAAGCGTAACAAGCTGTTTTATACCCTCTTCCCCTAAACGCGTTGCGTTATATTTGAACGGTCCCTTATGCTACCTGTTTGGATTGACGATAATTTATAATGATGTACTAAAAAAATAAAAAATGCCTTAAAAATCCCTTAATTTAATAAAAGAAAGGTTTTTCAAATCCTGTCAGCAGTATGGGAACGAAATTATACGAATATATTAATTAAATTGGAACCGAATCTATTTTCTTTAGTATTTTTTTATTTTGAAAGCGTTGGAGGGGATTTAAATAAACAAGTACAAATATTATTTAAAAACATGCGTTCAACGCTTATCATTTGTATTTGAAATTGAATTTGAATTAGTAATTTCATCTGACAGTATTGTCTGCATGAAAAAAAGAATCTAACTAAGCTTTACATTGTGGAACTTGCTAACTTATTAGTATTCTTAACTTTGAGGAATGCAGAAGATGTTTGGGTTCCTAGTTTAACAGACAATGGTCTGTTTTTTCATGTATGATGCCATCAACATGACAAACGTATCCGAAAAGCCGAATCTGTTCAGCTTGGCAAGGACCAAGTTGTGGCTGACGCGGTCGAAAACTGCTTTGAGACTCATGTAAATCGTATCTATTTGGAATTCTTTTTCAATAGATTTGAGGCAGTATGAAGTAAACTGGGTCAGGTTCATGCTAATTGATCTAGCTGGGACAAATCCGTTGTATTGGAAACGTGGATGATGATCAATGATCAGTTTATAGTCGACATCAGGGGCGTGCATAGATTTTAAGCACAGTATTTATAAACTGTGGCTGGAATTCCGTCGAGACCTGGCAAATGATGAAGGTTTCAGTTTGGTCATGTCGGCAAGAATTCGGTCAGTAGCATATCTCGGTAGTTGTATATCCAAAGTATTTACTGGAACAAATGTTAAAGCTTGACTTATTCAAAAAGGCGCATAACGTGTGAAAACACTGGAAAAATGTTTCGAAAAAAGTTCACACTGGCCATCAATCGCATAACAAACGTCTTCATTCAAGTACAATCTGGTGAGCAATCCGGTTTCCTTTTTTTAAAATTGCCCGAATTTGTCCGGCCCGGATACGAGGTGAAAAAATTCTGGCAACCTTACTATATTAAACACACCATGAAAAGTTCATAAGTTGAAGGCCTTAATGAAACTATTTGTTCTTGAAAAAGCTTTATTTACGAGTCATTGCATTTATCATAGAATTATCTACTATAATAAGCTTATTTTAAGTCTGTTTTAATACGATAAATCTTAATATGACTAAAAATACTATAGCTAAACTGTTGTTCTGTATTTGTATTATTTGGGGTAGAAGCACTAGTTATTGAACAGGTACCAGATATTGAACACTAGTTGTTCGGACACGGCCGATAGGTGGTTCGGTATTCGAGGGTTTTCTTCCCGTCTTTAAGTCGACGGCATCCACCAGCATCAGAAACTCAAGTAAGTCACCAATCAATTTCGCACAAGAGCTCGTTCAACCGCTGGGGGAGTGATTTTGTTTCACTTCGATGTACCTTGATTATGATTTCACCACTGCACAAGCCTTGCATTCGTTGCACCGAATGATTATCCGCGAATTTCGGATGTATTATAGATAAGTCGCTTGATTGGACTTTAACTGATCGATTTATTTAGGAAAAGTAAAATGCCTTGCGTTCAATTCAACTTATTGATCTATTCTATCTTAAAATGGCTAACTCAACTATTGTATGTAGCTCTCTCTCTGGGTTCATCGCTATGTTGTGAAAGAGTTGATTATACACTAGGGTACAATCACAAATATTAGTTTTACGAACAAATGAGTTACCATGTCAAGTGAACATAAGACACATTACAACACAAACTTATTCTAATTCCTGATCGGTGTAGTACCGATCACTAGTAAAACAGTAAACTAATTTACGGTAGAAAAATTAATTAAAAATCGTTGTGTCACTGTTGAAGCATTTTCTACCTCTGTTCAAATTTTTTATCAAGAATCATGCCACAATCTTAAAGCCACAATCCCCGAAACTAGAATATGTGTTCAAATTTTGGCTTGGTTTTTCGGCTGGATGAAAAAAACAGATTGGGAGAAAAATTGGATTAAAGACAAATAAACGTCTAAGATAATAGTATGAGTGTTTTCAACTTAGTCTTTTTAGATGATTTCTGGAAGAGTGGCAGCCTTTTTTATCCCTATTTTCTTAAAATTTTACAAATTAAAGTGTTCAATCGTAGGATCACAGAAAACGCCAATGTTTCAATTAAATATTGAACGTTCAATCTTGTTTCGTAAAGAAAAGCATGTACCGGTTATTGAACAAACTTCGGGTGGTGATTGGAAAAATAAACTAACTATTTCTTGGTTGCTAGTTCAACAAAATTCTCCCCGCGGAGCATACTATCTAGTGAAATACCCCTAGATATCTACAATGATATTCAATGTTTACGTGTTCAATAATTAGAACATTGTCTGATCAATATTTGAATCATTGTGTTGAATCATTGGGACGAAAGTAGTTTTGAATAAAAAGGCTTAAATGATAATTTCAAAACATATTTCCGCGAAAAAATATATCGATTCGAAGCTTAGAAACAAGCATAAGCTACACTATCAAAATTTTATCCAAAATACATTTCGTCATTATTTATTAGCCACAAATGCGTTGAATCCCAAAGATAATATTAAATATATAGTGTTCTTACTCTACTAGGTTTTTGTGAAGGATCGTCTATATCGTTCATCGAAAGCTACACATTTTTCGGATTCGATTTTTTTTATCGTAATTCCCATCAATTTTTTTTTACTATTAGTATTCTCAATTGGAAACTTCAATATCAATCATCAGTAAAATATCATCATTTTCTTATAAGATCTCGGCTACCTTTTAACTTGGGACTTCCAAGTCTAAGAACGCATCCCCTTGTATTAACATTTCCTATTCAACTTCCTTAAATGGTCACCCTAGGCAGCAGAACGAAATGTTCCTGTGGGAAACAGGAAGGAGCGAAAGAATAAATACCTACCTAGGTTGGTTGTTGTTGTTGTTGTTGCTGTGGCTCGCGATTAGCACGAGGGGTGCCGCAGGTCTCCTCTTACTTACTCAGACTATGTGTAGAGGTAGGAAGGTACCGGGAGTAGCCGGAATTATGTGCGCCTAGCGATCTAGTATAGTTAGGGGGAAGAAAAAAGAGGTGGGCTAGGAGGGAATGCCGCCAGAGCCAGACGGATCAGCCTGGATGAATGGGAAATATCTGTACGTACCTATAGCCTGTATAGTAAGTTAGGGGTATTGAGATGCGTGCGCAGCAAGAAGACCGAGACGATTTTCTTATACCGTGTGTCCGCCACCCTTTTCCACGTTTGAATACTTTATTGTCCTCATCATCATCATCAACGCCAGTCAGCCAAGGTTCGATTCGTCCGTTCGTTCGTCTGCCTGGCGGAGGGTCTTGGCTCGTTGCTGCGGGTCTCTCGAACGTGCGTTCCGAGCGTGTGACAGAAATGCGACGCATTCGTGTGGAACAATGGATGGCTGGCTCGAGCGAATACCGAAGGAGGGTTCTTCTGCGATAGAATGTAGAAAACTTTTTTTTTCGAACAATTTTTTTCAAGAAGGAACAAATAGGGTAAATGAGCCGACGCGGTTAGTGAACCCGGAGAACCGTTTGGTATGAAAATTTTCGCTTTTTTTTGCAATTGGGATCGATTGAGTTTATTTTAGTTCTATGCACTATTCAGTTTTGAATATTCATGTTGAAATTATCAATAACAAACATAATTTTACATACTACATAATTTTATTCATCAAGTTGGAAAAGTGGGATAATACACAAACTTCAAGTATGACATCAGTCAAATTGAAATATTGAACGCAACTTATTTATTTTGAAAACGGTCAAGTCAGTCAAGTCAGTCAAGTCAGTAAAGTCAGTAAAGTCAGTCAAGTCAGTCAAGTCAGTCAAGTCAGTCAAGTCAGTAAAGTCAGTCAAGTCAGTCAAGTCAGTCAAGTCAGTCAAGTCAGTCAAGTCAGTCAAGTCAGTCAAGTCAGTCAAGTCAGTCAAGTCAGTCAAGTCAGTCAAGTCAGTCAAGTCAGTCAAGTCAGTCAAGTCAGTCAAGTCAGTCAAGTCAGTCAAGTCAGTCAAGTCAGTCAAGTCAGTCAAGTCAGTCAAGTCAGTCAAGTCAGTCAAGTCAGTCAAGTCAGTCAAGTCAGTCAAGTCAGTCAAGTCAGTCAAGTCAGTCAAGTCAGTCAAGTCAGTCAAGTCAGTCAAGTCAGTCAAGTCAGTCAAGTCAGTCAAGTCAGTCAAGTCAGTCAAGTCAGTCAAGTCAGTCAAGTCAGTCAAGTCAGTCAAGTCAGTCAAGTCAGTCAAGTCAGTCAAGTCAGTCAAGTCAGTCAAGTCAGTCAAGTCAGTCAAGTCAGTCAAGTCAGTCAAGTCAGTCAAGTCAGTCAAGTCAGTCAAGTCAGTCAAGTCAGTCAAGTCAGTCAAGTCAGTCAAGTCAGTCAAGTCAGTCAAGTCAGTCAAGTCAGTCAAGTCAGTCAAGTCAGTCAAGTCAGTCAAGTCAGTCAAGTCAGTCAAGTCAGTCAAGTCAGTCAAGTCAGTCAAGTCAGTCAAGTCAGTCAAGTCAGTCAAGTCAGTCAAGTCAGTCAAGTCAGTCAAGTCAGTCAAGTCAGTCAAGTCAGTCAAGTCAGTCAAGTCAGTCAAGTCAGTCAAGTCAGTCAAGTCAGTCAAGTCAGTCAAGTCGATCTTTTGAATGGGCGATGGAATCGAAAAGTTATTCTCTCTCTCCTTAAGAAGAGCCCGTAAGATCTATCAACAGTTGGGTTAAATATTAGCTGCTGTTTCTCATCACCCATCACCCAAATTTGGCGCTTCCATCGCCTAGTCAATCAAAATCAATATCGTTCTTTTTTCATTTTGAAATCCGGGATCATAGCAATCTGAAAGTTACTTTAAACAGCCATCATGACCAACGTCTTTAAAATACAAGGTTTTCTAACTTTTCCAGTAAATAGGCGAGGAGAGCACGGTGAAGTGTGGTGACTGGTGATACTCGTTATTTATGTTTACAAATCAGCACTGTACTAACATGAAAAGGAAAGCTTAGGTCTCAGCTGTTCTATGGATTAAAGGTAAACAAACGCATCGAAGCAATTAACATGGTTGATTATGAAATTTGACAGATTACACGATTTTTGCAAAAAAAAACACGGCTCAAAAATCAATTCCTTCTTCATCCCAGTTTAAATCATTTGGTTTTACTTTCCAAGCTGAAGAAAATTTTTTTACAAAAAAACGGATTTTTTCGGAGCAGATGGTCTTCAAAATTTAGTTTTACCTATCGAGTGAAAAATATTTACAAAAATGAGATTCATTCAAGACTCAGGTAATGTTTTTTCCCGCCAAAAGATGTTCCGGGCACGGGTTCAACGACTTTAGGGATCGGAAATATTTCATTCGACTGGCTGACTGACTATCGAGTCTTGGATTTGACGAAATTCCAGTATTAGGACGCGTGATCGGCAGCAGTCCGGCGCACCGGGCTCAGCTGAGACGGCTGCTGCTTCCAGAAGTCAGAATGCAATTTCTTTTGCCGATGCACAACGGAATTTTACCACCCGGATTCCTTAGGGTGATACGCATTCCATCTCACCCCAAAGGCGAAGATTTTCAAATATCGATCGTACTTTTGGTACGTGTGTCTTAGCAGCAAGCAGTAACGCACGCGAATCCTTCCTTCGGACGGAAATCCGTCAAATTCGAAGGGTGACTTTTATTTACATCTAAGGAACCGGGCTGATGTGTCTTGCGCAGGAACGCGGGTCTAAGTTAACTTCCCTAGGGGTCCTCCCTTATGTCTTTCGACGACCGAATGAATTAATGAGGGCTCCTAAGGATGGAAGGAAGGAAGCAAGAAGTGCGCCTTGTTCGGGGATTTGACTGTTGCCAATTTTAGGGACTTTCCAGGAGGGTTGAAATTTGTGCGCTTGTGCTAAGAAGGAACACGAGCATCTTTGAAAGTTGCTAGCAGGGTCAGGGCTGCTGTAAATAACGCGTCTGTTGAGAGTTTACGCTTGATTCTTACAAAAAAAATTACTAGAGAGACGACCCTTCCAATGTTTAGAAACTTCAATCTCGTTTTCCTCAAAGACAGGATTGTTTTTAATATTTTTTTTTTGTGCTACATATGAAGGCTGATGATTTTTCATCGTCTTTTATAACCAACCAAAAAGACTTGAATGTTGCGATATATTTTTTTTTAATTTAATAAATCATTTCTTTTCCGGAATATAAAAAAAATCTCACCAAGCCTTAAAGCAAAGATATTATATTCTACACAACTATAAGCAGAAAATTCTGTAACATTCTGTAAAATTAAGGTAGGCGTTGAAAAAGTTAAAAGCACGTGCTTTTGAAAGCTGTAGAGTAAGGTTGCTAGAATTTTTCCAGGTTCAGTCCGGGCCGGACAATTCCGGACAATTTTAACTTAAAACCTGGCAAAATCCGGACATTACATTTTAAAATTCTCAACCAAAAATCTGGGTAAAATCCGGGCTAATTTGGAAAAAACTTGGAATTATTCAATCAAAATCAAGAAGAAAACAAATATTTTTTCATCAAAACAAATCAGAAGTTTTTAGATCGTAGTTTTGGCTTCCGTTTATGATTATTTAGATAAAACTTGCTCAAAAAATCGTTTAAGGACGCAAAATAAAAAAAAATGTATCTTCAAGTATGAGTTTTTTTTTGTAAGATTTTAAAAATAAAGTGAATAAATCCGGACAAAATCCGAGATATTTTCAACGAAATTCAGGCAACCAGGCCGAACCGGACGTTTTCTAAATGTTTTGTCAAATATCTGAAGAAATTTCAAAAGAAAGTTCTGTTTCAAGCTCTCTTCAATAGAAGTTTACTGCATCGTGCAACGTAGACTATATTTGAAGACAAAGAAAGCCATGATTTTTATGCACCGCACGTGTTTTTTCCGTTCGTGTATAAATATTGAAACAAAAGTTTCAAGAGATTATTTGAAATAAAATCTAACGCTCGAATGGACGTCGAAAATAGTTGATATGACTGCTGGATGATTGTGAATATTTGAAGATTTTATCGTTAAAATCAATGGAAAGTGTAGTGAAAAATGGCTTGTCACCTGGATTTCGTTATAAGTAGAAAAAATGTGGTTTAGTGCTGTCTTTTTATGCCATAAAGTTAAAATTTACTCATCTGGTTACGAGATTATAGTTGATCCGGTCTTTTTTTATTCTTAGTGAAGAGACATAAAGTGAGCATCTGGCTATCTGTCATTTTGAAATAAGTGTGGCATCTCTAACACAGCAAGAAAAAATCGTGTAAATTTAGATCAAAAACGATGCACGAAAACGGAACATCGATTTTGATATAAAATTCTACCACGGTGTATTTTTCTCAACAATGTAATTTTTGAGGCGTGTAAATTTAGATCGAAAACAATGCACGAAAACGGATGTCATGAACCGTCGTGTAAAAATACACAATGATGTAAATTTCAAAACATATTACCGTTAATATTACAAATCTTTCATAAATAATCAGATTTCGGGTGTTGTTTATGAATAAATATGCCACATGAGTCATTTTATTTAACATATATTGCCGATACACTGAAAACTCAAAAAAACACCCACCAACACTGGCAGCTGGAATTGTGGTTGTGTCCGATGATCCCCAGCAGGGCGATGTTTTGCCGATCAGCGTCAGGCAGCATTCTTGAATCCTCCCGGAACAGCATCGTAATCGGAATCCCCTAAACATTAGAAACATTCAACTTGGATTCGTCTTTTCATCCATTTATAAAACTGCAATTCCTGCAATCGAAAGAGAATTTGAAG
Organism: Uranotaenia lowii; assembly: GCF_029784155.1. NCBI lineage: Eukaryota > Metazoa > Arthropoda > Insecta > Diptera > Culicidae > Uranotaenia > Uranotaenia lowii. Next base: position 432,211,262 of record NC_073692.1, read on the forward strand.
TTGCATTTTTTTCATTTCGTCTATAACTATAACCTACCATTTATTAATTCAATTATGAAAGAATTTGGTTCGGTTTTAATACAAAATTAACTGCGGAAGCGAATTTTTTTCTTTTTGCACAATAAACCACCATCTCGGATAAAAACAGAACAATTTATGCCGCAAAAAAAAGGAAAACAATGGATCTGTCGTGTTTTACATTGTTTTCGATGTAATTTTATATTGAGATATATTTTTTAGATCAGGGCGTGTAAACATACATCATACAAAATTAAGTTTATACCAACGATTCAAAAATAGATCAAAAAGAGTGTAAAATTACATCAGTTTTGAATTACACTGGTCAAAAAGTAGATCACTCGTATTTTAGATTGCGTATACTTTTAGAATTTTTTTGCTGTGAAGAGCATAGATTCTAATGTGGGCTGAGTTCCTGAAATTTGAAGTGAATAAGGAGAGACAATCTGCGATGCCAGGTAAATGTTTGACGTTTTGTAGTTAGGAAAAAAGGTAAACAAAAAGGTGTAAAATTTCGATGAACTCATTTTACTACGGCTTTTTACTTCAAAGATCTCTTAAAAAGTAAGTCTAAGGTCTTCTTCTAGTGGTTTAAATATTTTTTGAAAAAACATTAATACCTACTAAGCGCTAAATTGAGTTTCAAAAACTGTTTTTTTTCTTGCGATTGAAAACACACCTAAGTATTTTAAAAGTTTTTGAATGAAAAAGTGATATTTTTACAAAAACTTTCATTCGAAAAAAATTGTTGGAGATATTTGTAAGCTAAATTTACGAAAGTACTGTTTTGGAAAGCATTCTAGCAAGGAAAAAATCTGGTTGAAAAAAAACTGGAATTTTCTCCTGTTTTCTGTTAACCGAAGTAACAAATTTGATGGTTTTTTTTTCTGGAATCAACGGAGTGTTTGAGTTGATTTTTGTACTGGAAGAAGATTTAAAATGATTTAGATTCTTTATAGATTTATTTAAGAGTTGTATTTCGTTTGCACTTCTGAAATGTCTGCTCTTATGTGAGAGCTGTTTGCACATTTTCGTAACTTTTTGAAAAAGAATCAAACGTATTTCCGTCGGCGTGTCTTGCAAGTACCTTCTCATGACAAAATTTGCCCAATAATTATTAAAAAATAACATTAGGACCTAATTTCCTTTTAATTATACGCCTGTACCTAAAAGTTTCCGGAATTCCCTAAACTCTTCTATGGAGCACTTTGTGGAGTGGATAGAAATTCATTTTGCAGTTTCGATCGGAGACTTACGTATTCAAACAGAACAAAATAATGAAAAATTTCACGAAGAGTCAAAAAAATTGGTATATTTTTTCTGACAATTCTAAGTTTTGAACCGAGAAAGTCATGATAAAAGGTGATTTTCTTGCCTAAGCTGAGTTTAATTTTTATAAAATTCAGATAGTTACACAGTAACACCTTGAGAAGAGTTTAGCTCCTTGCCAAGGAAATTTTTACTGATTTGTATGAAGTTGTCAAATGTTGAACATCTTGAGTAGAGTTCAGCTCCTTGTCGAGAAAAATGTTTAAGGACATGAGTAGAGTTCGGCTCATTACCAAGCAACAACAGCAAACTTTGAGCTAAGAATTAGACATCTAGAGTAGAGCTAAGCTCCTTGCCAAGAAAAATGCTTAAAATCATGAGTAGAGTAAAGCTCATTGCCAAGGCTATTCGCTAGTAAAAAGACAACTTCTTGAGTAGAGTAAAACTTGCCAAAACATGTTTGGAACCTTGAGTAGAATAAAGCTCATTGCCAAGGGAATTTTGCTAGCTGAACGCCAAACTTCTTGAGTAGAGTTCAGCTTCTTGACAAGCAAAATGTTTGGAAACTTTAGTAGAGTAAAGCTCATTGTATTTTGCTAGTAAAAGACTAACTTCTTGAGTAGATTAAAGCTCCTTGCCAACAAGAATGTTTGAAACATTGAGTAGAGTTAAGCTCATTGTATTTTGCTAGTAAAAAGACAACTTCTTGAGTAGACTTCAGCTTCTTGCCAAGAAAAATGTTTGAAACTTTGAGTGGAGTTAAGCTCATTGCCAAGGATACTTCCGCTAATATCTTAATAAATTAAACAGCTTGAGTAGAGTACAGCTTCTTACCAAGTAGAATGTTTGAAACCTTGAATTGAGTCAATTTCATTACAACGAAAAGTTTTATCAGGATGGTGAGCTGATGGATACAAATAAATAATATTATTTTGTTACCACTATTTTGTCTGTGGGTCTTTACGAACAAGATGCAACACATTTGATGGACTTTTCGTCACCAAACCAAACATAAATAATCAAATTTATTCTCTCAAAAGCCGAAAGAGTCTTTCATTAAAGAATTCCGTTTATGGACTCAATTTCCTAGGAGGATGAATTAGAAATATGATCTAACGTTGACAAACATCTTCTAGGTAAGAGTATAAACTTTCCAGACATATTTAACGATTAATGATAAATGTACAATACCGCCTGTTCTAATGCCATTCAATGTACCAAAGATGTAGATGTGTTAATGTTGGCGTTGATCATCATCTGGTTACAGTAAACATGTCTTTGCATTACCTTGAAATGAGCAACTATAAAAAATTGCCAAAATATTGGCATCTGTTGCTGAGTACCATAAAGAAATTACCTTGATGTAACACAATTCAGTATTCAGGTAACATTGATTTAACTTGCACGGGGCACGGCATATTTTTCTGCCAGGCATATCTAATGACTACTGAAGCCATCTGTTTTTATCACTAGGTATATGATATTGGCTCCAATGTCATTCAAAACAAAGTCACACTCTTGCGTTAGGTAAGTTCAATAAATCGAAATTAAACCGCCCATTAGAACATCTAACTCGGCTGCAGCTCAATGATCTCCTAAGCCAACCAAATCGCTCTCACGGCAATCAGTTCAGCTCATTGACTAGTTGAATAGATAGATCATAACAACATATCGCACGTCGTCACCGAGCTCACACTTAACAACCGTTTGCCATAATCGCGCCAAATGACACCCATTACACTTATAGCGACGACCGTTAGCAGTTGTTGTGTTATCCCACAAAACCCACAACTCCATCCGCTACGATAAAATCCGTAGTGCTGTGGTGTGGTGGGCAGACATTTATCACCGCTCATGCAAAACCACCCGCTCGTTCGTTCGGTCGCTCACTTACTTACTTACTTGATTAACAGCGCTCTATTTGCTGTGATTGTGATAACGAGCAATTCAGCATTTCGCGCAGGAAGCGTAAAGCGCACACGCTCCAACTACTTACTGTATGACGATGGTTCAGAAGCAGTAGGCCGCGAGCAAGCCGCGATTTATTTTCCCACATTCCTGCACAGACGGACAGACAGCTTCGCGTATTCGCGCAGCAAGCCGGTCAAACCAAGAGTCGTGGCCTACTACTGGCAGCCGGGCTTCTTGATATCGCGTCGTTGTTATGATGGTGCTTTATCGAACGCGTGCGATGTCGACAACGACGACGACGTGCCATTATGGCCAATATAATATGTGTATCGAGTCATCGAGTATCCGGCCAACTCGCCGCCATTACTAAGTGGCATAGTAGTAGCCACGGGAGTACTCCGGCCGGGGTTTAGCTCGTGCCAAAATGGCGCTGTTGCTCAATCTCCACCACATGAATCCGAGCGACGACGCGCCGTGGGAGGAGAAGGCGATTATCTCGCGCTTATGATGCCAAGTGAGCCGAGATTTGCGAAGCGCCCCTTGAGGCAAACTTGGCCTGGCTTATAACCGGTTATTGGGACTTTGTATTCAATTTGTCCTATTAATGGGATGCTGCGCCGTGCTCCACCAGAAGGAGGCCTCATTTGAATTAATACCACACTCTCCACGGGCATCGAATCCCAAAAGGGGGGCCTCCGTTAGGTTAGGAAAAGGTCTTTCCACTTATTGATATATCAATAGAGTGTGGTGTGTATGATAATGCGCGCGCCCTGCCGTGTTAAATTCCACCGGAGTTATCTTACCCGGGGGCCGCCAGGCAGCAGTCCAGGCAGAGGCCAAAACTCGTGGCAAAAGTGTGAGCCTCGCTTGCCGCCGATCGTCAAATAAAAGAAATACATTCACAAATATCGCCCAACGGCAAAGGCAATCGGCGACTGTTGTGGCGGAATGAACGAATGCGACGACGAAGAAGACGCGAACGAAGAGTGAATAAAAATCAACAACTCAGACCAAATAGATCTCGAGCAAGCGAACGAACGAGTGAAACCGGCAGCCAACCCAACGAGCCACAACCATTACCCGACGATCAGCATCACCACACCACAGGACCAACAAAAGCATCATCAACAACAACAGCACAAGAAGCAGCAGCAGCAGTCGAGTTGAGCCCCAAGGAACCGAGCGTGAGAAAGTTTCGGAAAAAATAACGTGTGCTAAGCGCGCGGGCATTTGTTTTCCGAACGAGATTACAATGCTTGTGCACCTCCGGGTTCTCCTGCTTCCTGCCTCACCCTGACCCAATCAGCCCATCCAATCCGTCACGAGCTCATCAGGAGGGATCTATGCTACTATGCTGCTGGTCATGTTGCTCGCCTCTCTAATGGTGTGCCCTATCGATCTAGGCGCGCTCAGACGCTTCAATGTGTTAAAAACTAGTCATATTAGATCCCGGGACCCCGAGCAACGGTAGAAGCAGAAGACGAGGCAAAAAAAAAAGTTAAACTGATATTTTCATATAATAAAGAAGTTAAACAAAAAAAATCGTTATACACCCGGGCCCTCGAAGTGGTTCCCTTCTGGATCGACGACGAGTCCAAGAACCTGGAAGAGGGAAGGGTGGCGAGAAAGCATAGGAAGCGCTTGCGATGAGGACGACGAAGACGAAGTGAAGAGGGGTGAAGCAAAAGGACGGGTAGAACGCGCGAAGCATGCTAGTCAGCCAGCCAGCCAGCCGAGCAAGGAACGCAGGCGGACGGAGAACACGAAGAGAGTATGAGAGAGAGAAAACATAAAAGCGACAGATGGTTACGATCGTATATACATTTGCAGGTGGTAAACTCGTGTGGGAAATACTGTTGAGTCGAGGTTCCCACGAATCGTTCGGTCCTGCTCCGAGTATAAAAGCGGGACTCGGTACAATTTTGACTCATTCCACATCTCGTTCTCGTACCGTTCACTACGTACGCTCAGTTTTAAACAATTTTAACCAATTCGCAACAAGACGCACTCGTCTTTCGGAATTGTTCAGTTCAGTGTTTTCGGATAAAAACAACTGAAGGATAACAACAAACCAGAAGTGACATTTCGCAATCAAGGATAAAGTGAAAACAGAGAGAGTGATAAACCAAAAAGACATTTTCTGAAAAAAACAATCAAGTGTGCGCAAGCAACAAGTGATCTACCAAAAACAAAACAAAACCACAGAACATTCATAAAAAATGGTGTACGCAAACATGGTTGCAGAGCCCGCAATGAGCGGCAAAATCGCACAGCCTTCTTCGATGGAACCACTATCGCGGACATACCAGTACCGCAAAGTGATGAAGCCGATGCTGGAACGCAAACGTCGTGCCCGGATTAACCGTTGCCTGGATGAGCTGAAGGAGCTGATGGTTTCAGCCCTCCAGTCGGAAGGTGAAAATGTCTCCAAGCTCGAGAAGGCCGACATCCTGGAATTGACCGTCCGTCACCTGCACAAACTGCGCCGCCAACAGCGCCTGACCGTCAATCCAGTAATCGATGCTGACCGTTTCCGTGCCGGATTCACTCATGCCGCCAACGAAGTGTCCCGCTGCCTAGCCTCGGTTCCCGGAGTCGACATCAAGTTGGGAACAAAGCTGATGACCCACCTCGGCCATCGCCTTAACGATATGGACAAAGTTTCGCCACTGTCCGTCCACTGCGAACAGAACATCCAGAGCCCGCCAATCTCCCCATTCTCAACTACCTCATCGACTTCCGCCGCCGATCTCCAGAGCTATCAGATGCCACTGACCCCACAGTCTTACCGTTCCGGAAGTGGCAACTCCAACAGCCCATCACCAAACCCAAGCGAGTGCTCCTCCAACGGCGACTCGCAAACTCCCGGTCTGCTCAAGATCCAGGAATCCGTTTGGCGGCCATGGTAATTCCGCTATCCGTCTCCAATTGGAATCGGTACCAGTGAAAGACTTATCAACGCAACCAAATTCCTCAATCCAGAGATCTCAAGAGACAACAAGACAAAAAGGCAAAACAAAAAGCATTTTTATCAATCAATCGTATGGGTATAGCTTTAATAGGACATAGGAAAACTTTTTTTTCAAACTCTTTACTGTTAATGAGCGAGAGTTTTTTGTGATATTAATCGTTCTTTAGTTATGTTAGGTCTTAGGCATTACTTTTGTTAGTACTTTTTCGCTGAGAAAAATCTGTTTTATTTCTGCATTTTAGCTCAGAGAAAGATTTACGTAGCCAGTAGATTGTTTACAAATTGCACAATTTGTGCAGTTTCTGTGATTATAAGCAAAACAAGAAAATCAAAAAATGACATTTTTGTAAAAATAAAACAATCAATCAATTGAAAAAATTAAACAATTCTCTTATCACTCTAACGAAAAACTACCGAAAAATTCCCCTTTTTTCTCTCTGATAAGGTCGATAATTGTCTTCAAACGCCCGAGTATTCATTGAAAAAAACAAAACAGTTACAATTTTGTATCGTTTTCATCGAAATAAAACCACCCACCTACCACCCCCAACAATGTATCGGGAGAAAGTCGAGAACAAAAACAATAACCACGACGCTCGCTAGATCATCGGAAGCTACCCGCCATCCTCCGCTACACTCGTTATTGTTGTTATTATTATCAGTTCCAATTAGAACACGTACCAAAGCATGCGAGCGAAGCCAACCTAGAGCATTTAAAACAACAACAAAAAAACAGCAATCAAGAAGCACATGTGCCATGGCTGACTTGATTCGACCGAAACTCTCTCACGTAGCAAGCACGGCCATCGACGCAACGAAGAAGTCGGAAAAAAGAAAACGAAAAACAACTAACCAAAAAAATAAAGCAGCATACACACAGCAGGCCCTGCTATCCTATGTGTGTGCAAGCTGTTCGCATTTTTCCAAACCATGAGAAAAATATTTTTTCCCACGATCCGAAGCAACGTGTGGAACGAACGAACGAAGCAGCAACTGAACCGAACCCGCAAGTCCTGCTTTTATGCTGCTCCGCTTCTTCGTGTCTCCGTTTTCCGCTTGCCTGTTTCCTGCTAGCCAGCCACTGTTTGTCGATCCATTGCGTCGCGTTGCGCTCGTTCCCTCACCCCGCCTCAATGGCTTTTCTGTTCCATGCTTCTTCGTTTGGGTTGGGTTGGGTGGTGGTCGCTCGAAGAAGGGTGGAAGGTTGGTGTTTTCTTCTTTCACTGATTGCTTGTTGTCGTTTTTTTTTCTCCCTCGTTCGCTTGCTCGTGATCATGCTCGGCTTGCTGTGACGGCGCGGTCGCGAATGTGTGTAATTGAAGACATTCTCATAAGTGCGGACGTTCAAAGTGAGCTCATCCTAATGGATTGTCGTCGTATTTTAGCGTTTTTATTACTCGATTTACTGAAACGTTATGATTACTTGAAATTAATGGCAAAGCAAAAGTTTGCATATCAATTTGAATTGAAATTAAATATTGCAATCTTTTTTTTCAAATTTTTTGGGGATGAAATACCAATAAAAAATCATAATTTCATCATTTTTCTCAAAAAAAGAAATCATAAAAACTTAACTCTTGGGAAACATAAAACATTTCCGACTTAGAAACAGCAGGTTCAAATTTTTAAAAATTTCACATTTGATGTTTTTCCCGTTACACAAGTCTATGAAAGTCTGTGTTCTATCCTGACTTAACATCTAAATTTCCAAATTAGATCTTGTTTCAAACAATGAATTTGGTTTTCACAAATGAAAGCTTTCACCATTCTAATTAAGACCCAGCTTTGTAAGGTAACTTAAATGCCGAAGCATGTTACTGCAGCGCGTGATGGTTTCGGCAGCATTAAATTGACCAGGATCACGTTGCATGAAGCGTGCGTTCTTATTCCATACCCAGCCATGATTTTAGGTCGATTTGTAACAAAAAAAAATCGAATAACTTATTTGAGAAAGACGAGGGGAGAAGTTTGTACGTGATAGGACTGATATATATTGCGCATAACAAAACATTGACGGCTCGCTCATCTTCGTCACTCGTCGATTGTCAATGTCGTTAAGCGAGGAAGAATGCAGAACGCTGTTAACCCGATGAACACAGTGGAGTTTTTGAAGGTCGATTATTAAACAATCAATGGCCTAAAGAATACCAGCAAGATTTTGCGATTCTCAGTTTTATTGATCCTTGATCTAGTGTTTTTTTCAGAGAGATTCAAGGTCAAGCGACTTTGACCTTGTGACCTTATGCTCAATGATCTCCCGTTTAGTGATCCTAAGCCTAATGATTTTTAGTCTACTTAGACTCGGTTTAAATTACTCTCGGCCTAAAAACTCTTGGCCTAAAAATCCTCGGCATGAAGACCCTCGGCCTGAAGACCCTTGGCCTGAAGACCCTTGGCCTGAAGACCCTTGGCCCGAAGACCCTTGGCCTGAAGACACTTGGCCTCGAAGACCCTTGGCCTGGAGACCCTCGGCCTGAATACCCTTGGCACGAAGATCCTCGGTTTGGAGACTCTCGGCCTGAATATCCTTGGCACGAAGATCCTAGGTTTGGAGACCCTCGGCCTGAAGACTTTCGGCCTGGAGACCCTTGGCCTGAACACCCTCGGCACGAAGACCCTTGGCCTGAAGACCCGGTTTGGAGACCCTCGGCCTGAAGACCCTCGGCCTGAAGACCCTCGGCCTGAAGACCCTCGGCCTGAAGACCCTCGGCCTGAAGACTCTCGGCCTGGAGACCCTCGGCCTGAACACCCTCGGTACGAAGATTCTTGGTACGATGATCCTCGGTTTGGAGACCCCCGGCCTGAAGACCTTCGGCCTGGAGACCCTTGGCCTGGAGACCCTCAACCTGGAGACCCTCAGCCTGGAGACCCTCGGCCTAGAGACCTTCGGCCTTAAAACCCTCGGCCTGGAGACCCTCGGCCTGTAGAACCTCGTCCAGAAGACTCTCGGCCTGGAGATCCTCGGCCTGGAGATCCCCGGCCTGGAAATCCTCGGCCTGGAGACCCTTGGCCTGTAGACCCTTGGCCTGAATACCCTTGGTACAAAGATCCTCGGTTTGGAGACCCTAGGCCTGAAGACCCTCGGCCTGAAGACTCTCGGCCTAGAGACCCTCGGCCTGAACACCCTCGGTACGAAGATCCTCGGTACGAAGATTCTTGGTACGAAGATCCTCGGTTTGGAGACCCCCGGCCTGAAGACCTTCGGCATGGAGACCCTTGGCCTGGAAACCCTCAACCTGGAGACCCTCAGCCTGGAGACCCTCGGCCAAGAGACCTTCGGGCTGAAAACCCTCGGTCTGAAAACCCTCGGCCTCAACACCTCAGGCACGAAGATCCCCGGTGTCGGAGACCTTCGGCCTGAAGACCCTTGACCTGGAGACCCTCGGCCTGTAGAACCTCGTCCAGAAGACCCTTGGCCTGGAGATCCTCGGCCTGGAGATCCTCGGCCTGGAGACGCTCGGCCTGAAGACCCTCGGCCTGAAGACCCTCGGCCTGAAGACCCTCGGCCTGAAGACCCTCGGCCTGAAGACCATCGGCCTGAAGACCCTCGGCCTGAAGACCCTCTGCCTGAAGATTCTTGGTTCGAAGACCCTCGACCTGAGGACCCTTGGCCTGAAGATCCTCGGCCTGAAGACCCTCTGTCTTCGGCCTGACGGTGTTCGGCCTGACGATTTACGGACTAACGATCTTTGGCCTAACGGTCGACGGCCTGACGGTCTACGGCGTGACGGTCTACGGCCTGATGGTCTACAGCCTGATGGTCTACGGCCTGAAATTCTTCAGCCTGACGTTCTACGGCTTGACGGCCTGACGGTCTACGGCGTGATGGTCTACGGCGTGATGGTCTACGGCCTGACGGTTTATGGCCTATGGTCTGACCTAAAGGTCTACGGAATGAAGATCTACGGCCTGACGGTCTATGGCCTGACGATCTACGGCTTGACGATCTACGGCCTGACGGTCTACAGCGTGACGGTCTACGGCCTGACGGTCTACGGCCTGACGGTCTACGGCGTGACGGTCTACGGCCTGACGGTCTACGGCCTGACGGTCTAGGGCCTGACGTTCTACGGCTTGACGGCCTGACGATCTACGGCCTGACGGTCTACGGCCTGACGGTCTATGGCCTGACGGTCTACGACGTGACGGTCTTCGGCCTGACGATCTACGGCCTGACGGTCTAGGGCGTGACGGTCTAGGGCCTGACGGTCTACGGCCTGACGGTCTAGGGCCTGACGGTCTAGGGCCTGACGGTCTACCGCCTGACGGTCTACGGTGGGACGGTCTTTGGCCTGACGATCTACGGCCTGACGGTCTACGGCCTGACGGTCTACGGCCTGACGTTCTACGGCCTGACGGTCTACGGCGTGACGGTCTAGGGCCTGACGGTCTAGGGCCTGACGGTCTACGGCGTAACGGTCTCGGCCTGACGATCTACGGCCTGACGGTTACGGCCTGACGGTCTACGGCCTGACGGTCTACGGCTTGACGGTCTTCGGCCTGACTATCTTCCGCCTGACGGTTTACAGCCTAACGGTCGACGATCTGACGGTCTACGGCCTGACGGTCTAGGGCCTGACGTTCTACGACCTGACGTTCTACGGCCTGACGGTCTACGGCCTGACGGTCTAGGGCGTGACGGTCTAGGGCGTGACGGTCTAGGTCCTGACGGTCTACGGCCTGACGGTCTAGGGCCTGACGGTCTACGGCGTGACGGTCTACGGCGTGACGGTCTACGGCCTGATGGTCTTTATTATTACGGTCTATGATCTGACGGTCTGACGGTCTACACGGTCTACGATCTGACGGACTACGGTCTGACGGTCTATGGCCTGACGTTCTAGGGCCTGACGGTCTACGACCTGACGTTCTACGGCCTGACGGTCTACGGCCTGACGGTCTAGGGCCTGACGGTCTAGGGTCTGACGGTCTAGGGCCTGACGGTCTAGGGCCTGACGGTCTACGGCGTGACGGTCTTCGGCCTGACAATCTACGGCCTGACGGTCTACGGCCTGACGGTCTACGGCCTGACGTTCTACGGCCTGACGGTCTACGGCGTGACGGTCTAGGGCCTGACGGTCTAGGGCCTGACGGTCTAGGGCCTGACGGTCTACGGCGTAACGGTTTTCGGCCTGACGATCTACGGCCTGACGGTCTACGGCCTGACGGTCTACGGCCTGACGGTCTATGGCTTGACGGTCTTCGGCCTGACTATCTTCCGCCTGACGGTTTACAGCCTAACGGTCGACGATCTGACGGTCTACGGCCTGACGGTCTACGGCCTGACAGTCTACGGCCTGACGGTTTACGGCCTGACGGTTTACGGCCTGACGGTCTATGGCAAGACGGTCTACGGCCTGACGGTCGACGGCCTGACGGTCTACGGTCTTCGGCCTGACGGTCTATTGCGTGACGGTCTACGGTGTAACGGTTAATGGCCTGACGATCTTCCGTCTGATGGTCTACAGCCTAACGACCTACGACTTAACGGTTCACGGCCTGAAGATCTAAGGCCGGCCTGACGACGTACTGCCTGACGACCTACGGTCTGATTACCTACGGCCTGACGACTTACGGCCTGACGACCAACGGCCTGACGACCAACGGCCTGACGACCAACGGCCTGACGACCAACGGCCTGACGGTCTACGGTGTAATGGTTAATGGCCTGACGGTTTACTGTCAGACGATCCACGGCCTAACACGTCCTGACTTTCTGATGCCTGCCTTTAGGGCTTGACAGCTATTTCCGTAACAAATTTGTATAATGTTTTCTGAATTTTTTCCCCAGATTATTTAAAACCTATTGTTAAGAATTGTTTTCAGAGAAAAAATCTATTACGTTTTATGAACCTTCTGGTCTTCCATCGAATCGAGTGAGAAAAATTCCACTGTTAAACATGCTTGTTATTCTTTTTTTCCCAATTAAACACTGCTGGATCGTGCCGGACCTTCGGTTTTGCGCGCTTCTTCCCATACAGGGGAATTTTCTTTGAATAACATGTGAGAGGTAAAAAAAACCCCGAAAATTTTTGCTACCCTTCTCAAATTGCGCTTCTCCCGATGAGATTATTGGTGGGACCGGATGCGCAATTTCAAATCGAGAAGATGTTGTTGTTGCTGGGTCCCCTTTTTGGGTAAGATACAACGGCAACTTTTTGGATTCACCCCTTTTTTTTTTCACCGGGCTTTGATTTCTTCGGTCTTCCTTGAGTTTTTTTTTCTGGTGCTTCGTGAGTCATTCATGGCGGCGGCCCTAAAAGTGCTGTTACTGCTGCTGCAAATGTTGTTGATGGTGATCTCCTCACCGCCACACAATAAGGATTGGCCGATCAGCAGAACAGAATATAACAAAGGGAATTTTCGTAGATTGAAGGTATGCCGGCCGAGAAGGAAGTTGACAACAGAAGGGGTTAAATTTTTGGCCGTTTTTGGGAGCAAGTTGTCTGCGCGTGTTTGGCCATGTGACTGGGATGCTGCTGCTGCTGCTTTTGATGAAACGGAGAAGATGCCAGAGCGCATGAATCACGGCACATGTTCGATAGGCGGAGGGGAAGAATTTTCAAGTTAGTCCTTGCAGTGGGAAGATTTCGATGCTGTGAAGAACGGGAACAAGTCGATGGATTCCGTTGCTTGCATTGCATCATATTGAAGCGAATTGCGGAAGATTTCGTTATTTTTCTATCGGAATGAATCATGACTCATAGCAAAATTTTAGTTCTGCCTTAATATTTATAATGATTTCTAATAACTTAGTTGAAGACTGAAAAGCATTTTAACTGATAACGCTTTTGAATTGTTTTACAAATTTTAATTTGCCATTCTCAAAAGTAAAGTGAGGTGAAAACCAATAAAAATTTGAATTCAGCATTGGACATTCTGTGCTGATTTTCTCGGCTGGATTATTTTTTCATTATATGAAATCTTGATTTGAAGAGTCTTCAAGCATTATCGTAAAAAAAAATATTTAGAACTCAGAAAACGAATGATGTTTATTTTATGCCTTTTGGGTCATTTGTCCTCGCTATTTATTAAATAAAGATGCAATAGAAATTCAGCTGAAATAGATATATTCCTCTTAGTGCCTTTCCGAAAGCTTGTGATTCGTTTTGTTTCTTATTTCATTACTTCTTTTCAAAGTATCCCATAGAAGGCATCTTTGTTCACTTAAAAACTAGTTTATTAAGAGTAGTTTTATTAATTGATCATCATAACATAACTGGTTACTAAGTAAAGTTCTTTGGTTTCCGATTGGTGTGATCACTTGATTTAATGATTTTAATTTATTTGAAGACATCTATTAGAAAATTCTGACATCTGAAGACTAGTCAATGAGGATATAATATTCTGTAAAATTGCTTATTTAACTATCTTTTGGTTTATCGATTTCAAAGATCGGTGGTTTGATGGACATCACAGGTCCATGGGAGGCGGCCTTCAGCCGATACGATCGCAGGATGGTAAACGGACGGATCGAGCAGAAGTAGATAATTTCCGCCAGACTCAGTAGGCTAACGCCCATAAACAGCCCGAGTAAGCCACCGCAGTTGGCCAAGAAATCTGTGATGCCATAAAGCTCACTTCGTTTCGAAGTTATAAATTGGGCTTCCTTGAAGTAAATCGTCAGACGACCCAATTGAATCCTGCAATTGAAGATTGATTTAAATTTACACGAAAAAAACGGACGGCGCGCCACCTTACCCCGGAAATTCCAGCAGCGGACTCTTGTAGGCCAGAAACAGCTGCTCCCAGTTGAAATCGGCCTGCGATATTTCGGCATCGTACTGAACAGAAGTACAAGCCGGCAGACAGTCACATTTGGCTCGAAAATCGAAGCTCTTGTCGACGCTGTACTTAACGTCCTGACTTAGCAGCTCATCTTCCGCCTCGTTGTAGCACTGGATCTTGCTCGCCCCACAAATGGCCGTCTCCGGTTCCCGTGGCATCGAAAACTTGACACACCCGCACGATCTGAGCGTGTAGTTGGTGATGCACTCCAGTTCACAGTTTTGTTGCGTGTAGACTTGGAAGTATTTCAGATGGCGCTCGTGATGGAAGTAACATTGGCGGCTTGCGAAAAATTAGCAGCAAAAAAAAAAGAAAAAAAAAACAGAGAAACACAATGTGAGTATGCTGAACTTTAGTTGGTATGGAGCGTGTTAATCGCTTAGCGCAGATTAAGACCCGCATCTTTGCCCTCTTACCGATGGGGGGCGTAATCACGCAAACCCTCCGAGGTGGTAATCATTTGTGGCTTAACGGAGATAATCACTTCCTGGTGCAGTGGGACCCGGAAGTATTGTTTAGAGACCTGCGGATATTCGCCCGACGGGTGGAGGAGGATTTTGAAACCTTGCACGGGACCCTGTTAAAATGATGAAAATATGAAAATTATATTTAGTGAACTTACAAATAGCAATCATCCAAAAAGTAATTTAGAATTTTTAAGAAAAAAAATTACAAAAATTTCAAAAAATTACAAAAATTTACAAAAAAACAACAAATATTTTCAAAAATTCACAAAATTCTACAAAAATTTAAAAAAATCAACAAAAATTTATAAAAATCTACACAAATTAAAAAAATAAAAACATTCACAAAAATTTACAAAAATTTACAAAAAAAATACAAAACTTTACAAAAATTAACAAAAATTAATAAAAATTAACAAGAATTAACAAAAACTAACAAAAATTAACAAAAATTTACAAAAAATAAATAATATTAACAAAAAAATAACAAAAACTAACAAAATTTAACAAAAATTAAAAAAAATTAACAAAAATTTAAAAAAAAATACAAAAATTTACAAACATAACCAAAAATTAACAAAAATTAACAAGAATTAGAAAAAATTAACAAAAATTAACAAAAATTAACAAAAATAACAAAAATTAGCCAAAATTAACAAAAATAAACAAAAATTATCAAAAATCAACAAAAATTAACCAAAATCAACAAAAATTTACAAAAACTTACAAAAATTTACAAAAATTTACAAAAATTTACAAAAATTTACAAAAATTTACAAAAATTTACAAAAATTTACAAAAATTTACAAAAATTTATAAAAATTTACAAAAATTTACAAAAATTTACAAAAATTTACAAAAATTTACAAAAAATTTACAAAAATTTACAAAAGTTTACAATAATTTACAAAAATTTACAAAAATTTACAAAAATTACAAAAATTTACAAAAATTTACAAAAATTTACAAAAATTTACAAAAATTTACAAAAATTTACAAAAATTTACAAAAATTTACAAAAATTTACAAAAATTTACAAAAATTTACAAAAATTTACAAAAATTTACAAAAATTTACAAAAATTTACAAAAATTTACAAAAATTTACAAAAATTTACAAAAATTTACAAAAATTTACAAAAATTTACAAAAATTTACAAAAATTTACAAAAATTTACAAAAATTTACAAAAATTTACAAAAATTTACAAAAATTTACAAAAATTTACAAAAATTTACAAATATTTACAAAAATTTACAAAAAATTACAAAAATTTACAAAAATTTACAAAAATTTACAAAAATTTACAAAAATTTACAAAAATTTACAAAAATTTACAAAAATTTACAAAAATTTACAAAAATTTACAAAAATTTACAAAAATTTACAAAAATTTACAAAAATTTACAAAAATTTACAAAAATTTACAAAAATTTACAAAAATTTACAAAAATTTACAAAAATTTACAAAAATTTACAAAAATTTACAAAAATTTACAAAAATTTACAAAAATTTACAAAAATTTACAAAAATTTACAAAAATTTACAAAAATTTACAAAAATTTACAAAAAATTAAAAAACTTTACAAAAATTTACAAAAATTTACAAAAAATTACAAAAATTTACAAAAATTTACAAAAATTTACAAAAATTTACAAAAATTGACAAAAATTTACAAAAATTTACAAAAATTTACAAAAAATTTCAAAAACTTACCAAAAATTTACAAAAATTTAAAAAAAATTACAAAAATTTACAAAAATTTACAAAAATTTACAAAAATTTACAAAAATTTACAAAAATTTACAAAAATTAACAAAAATTTACAAAAATAAAAAAAAATTCACATAAATTTACAAAAATTTATAGAAGTTAACAAAAATTTAGAATAATTTAAATAATTACACCAAAATTAACAAAAAATTTTAAAAATTAACGAAAATTTACAAAATTCAACTTTTTTTATAAATATCGAAAGTTTACAAAAATTTACCAAAATTTACAAAAAATGTCAAAAATTTTACAATAATTAACAAAAATTAACAAAAATTAACAAAAATTTACAAAAATTTACAAAAATAACAAAAATTAATAAAAATTTACAAAATTTTACAAAAATTTTCAAAATGTACAAAAAATTACAAAAATGTACAAAAATTGACAAAAATTTATAAAAGTTTACACAAATTTACAAAAATTTACAAAAATTTACAAAAATTTACAAAATTTTTCAAAAAATAACAAAAATTTACAAAAGTTTACAAAAATTCACAGAATTTTACAAAAATTTACAAAAGTTCACAAAAATTTACAGAATCTTACAAAGATTTACAAAACTTTACAAAAATTTACAAAAAATTACAAAAATTTACAAAAATTTACAAAAATTTACAAAAATTTACAAAAATTTACAAAAATTTACAAAAATTTACAAAAATTTTCAAAAATTTACAAAAATTTACAAAAATTTACAAAAATTTACAAAAATTTACAAAAATTTACAAAAATTTACAAAAATTTACAAAAATTTACAAAAATTTACAAAAATTTACAAAAATTTACAAAAATTTACAAAAATTTACAAAAATTTACAAAAATTTACAAAAATTTACAAAAATTTACAAAAATTTACAAAAATTTACAAAAATTTACAAAAATTTACAAAAAATTACAAAAATTTACAAAAATTTACAAAAATTTACAAAAAATTTTATAAAAATTTACAAAAATTTACAAAAATTTACAAAAATTTACAAAAATTTACAAAAATTTACAAAAATTTACAAAAATTTACAAAAATTTACAAAAATTTACAAAAATTTACAAAAATTTACAAAAATTTACAAAAATTTACAAAAATTTACAAAAGTTCACAAAAATTTACAAAAATTTACAAAAATTTACAAAAATTACAAAAATTTACAAAAATTTACAAAAATTTACAAAAATTTACAAAAATTTACAAAAATTTACAAAAATTTACCAAAATTTACAAAAATTTACAAAAATTTACAAAAATTTACAAAAATTTACAAAAATTTACAAAAATTTACAAAAATTTACAAAAAATTACAAAAATTTACAAAAATTTACAAAAAATTACAAAAATTTACAAAAATTTACAAAAATTAACAAAAATTTACAAAAATTTACAAAAATTTACAAAAATTTACAAAAATTTACAAAAATTTACAAAAATTTACAAAAATTTACAAAAATTTACAAAAATTTACAAAAATTTAGAAAAAATTACAATAAATTACAAAAATTTTCAAAAATTTACAAAAATTTAAAAAATAAGAAAATTTACCCAAAATGTAAAAAAATTTAAAATTTCTGTAAAAAAAATAAAAAATTTCAAAAATTTACAAAAGTTACTAAATTATTTACAAAAAATAACAAATAAACTATCAAAAGCAATGATACAAGTGTAGCGAAAATTAATTGAAATCTTTAATCGTATCTGATATAAGTATTATCTCTTATTTCTCAAGAAATAAAACTATGAGATAACTTTTTCTCAATTATGCGAATTTTTCAGACACCTTTAATTAAATTCTACGAAACGAACGAAATTTCCCGGATTACGTATCATTGGTCAAAACTTTATTTGATACACTTTAATTTGATAAAATTCACTTGATTGTAATGCAGATCAGTTGGCAAGTCATCTGCTTCCTGAGCCGATTTCCGTGGGTTAGAGACCAAGAGCATCGAACAAATTTGTTCCGGATAAGTTTGTCAAGAAACTGTCCGCCAACTGCCATCTTGGTTTAAAGTCGCGAATGCCATTAAGATGGTGGAAATACTTTAATCGGATTTTTTTAACAAGCTTTGAACGATTTTTTTTATAGGAATATCAAACAATTATTTTTCAAAGCCCTAAAGAACATTTATTCCCGAAGTTCTGTGGTTTTTTTTTGAAAATTAACCAAAACTTATCCAATTTGAGAAAAATCTTAAAATGCAGAATGCCCAACAATCATACAAAAATTCATGAAATTTTAGATATTTTATAGGATTCTTTATCTTTATGCTATAGCATCGAAAGTTTGCGCAAAAAAAGATAAAATTATTCAAAGTTTACGAAACTATGAGAAAATTCCAAAAAATGTTCAAAATTTTACCTTTTATTTCAAATTTTGGCGAAATGCATTAGTATATTAACAAATTTCGCAATCTTTTCACGAAGTTTACTTTTGTAAACTTAAAAAAAAAACGCTTACAAAACTACAATATTTTTTTTAGTTTATCAAATTTTTGATAATTTTGAAATTACTAGATTTTAAATATTCTTACAAATTCACTTTTTCCCAAATTTACTGAAGTTGTGTGATATTTTGACTTAGTTTGGCAAAGTATCAAAAGTAAAAAAAAAATTAACATGAGAAAATATTCATTATATTTTCAAAATTATTCAAATTCAAATCAAAATTTTCAATCTACAATTGAAATGTCAGGAAAATAAGTAAATTTGTACGAAAATTGGAGATAGTAATTGAATTACCAAAATTGTTTCATGGTTACAAATATTCGCGAAATGAGATAAATCTACGAAATGAGAATTTCTTGAAATATTACAGACTTTCATAGAAGCTTACGGAATCCAGGAAATTCTGCCTAGTTATTTGAGGGGTCAACAATTATTTTTTTGAAAATTTTCAAATTATTACTATTTTTTACACACTTTTGAAAATTAGTGAAATGGTGTGAAATTGGAAGGCAGTTTTACAAATAAAAATAAAAAATTTCATAACTTAATATAAAGTGTTTTTTGTTTGTTTTGGATTTTTCACATCTACACACCTTTTGAAATTTTTTGATTGTATCGAATTAACTTAACTTTTCTAGTAATTGTTTAACATATTTATAAAAAGTTATGCGATACAGAATTTCTTTGTTTTTTTTCAAGTTCAACAAAATTTAAATTAAATCAACAAAACTTTCGCAAATTTAAAAGTTCTCTTAACGATTTTTTTCAATTTAGCATTTTTTTGTGAAAATACATGAAATTTGATGTAGTTTAATGGGAAATCATTAAATTTTATCAAAATTCATAACTTTCGAATTTTAATAAGTTTGATGAAAAATATTCTAGAATTTTATGATATTTATTTTTTTAGTTATATGGAATTTTTAAATGTTTTTACGAATATTCAAACAAATGTTCCGAAATTTTACGTTAACTATCAAATTTAACCCTTCCTACAATTGTTTTAAAAATAAACAAATTGTAATCAACTTTGAAAAAACTTCAAATTTGGTTGAATCTCATAAAACTTTTCCAATTATTCCTTACTTTATGAAATTTATTGATTTTTTGCAAAATTTTCTATAATACATATTACGAGAAATTATTGAAGTATTACTATAATTTTATATACATTATTAATTAAATATAAATCAGGCTAATTTCGTACGAAAATTTAAGAAAGTTATTATACTTCCAAAATTCATTCATAATTACAAATATTTTCGAAATAAAACTAATTCATCAGACTTTTCCAGAATTTTTCAGAATACTATACACTTTCATAGAAGTTTGCGCAATTCAGGAAATTCTGCCTAATTACTTGATTTGATCAAATTATCACTAATTTTCCCACATTTTTGGAAATTTGTGAAATGGTTTGTTATCAGTAGGTAGTTTTACAAAATACAGGCAATATTTCAAAACATTTTATTAAGTGTTTAAGGATTTTCCACATTAAGATATCCTTTGAGCTTTTATGATTGTATTGAATTAACGAAATTTTACTTGTAGTCTTACAATTGTTACAAATATTTATGAAATGTTCTGGGCACAAAATTTCTTGGTTATCGTGAAGTTCAACAAAATTTTAATAAAATTCACAAAATTTTCGCAAATTTTGACAATTCATTAAGGATTTTTGGAAATTTTATCCTATTTCGTATTTTTTGTGAATATATATGAAATTTCAACGTAGTTTAACGGAAAGCCACTAAATTTAACCGAACTTAACAACTTTCGAATTTGTATTAGTAATACGATAGCAATTATGGAGTTTTATAAAATTTACTTATTCATATAATTTGTATAAATGTTTTTACGAATATTCAAACGAATATTCCAAAATTTCACGCAACCAAGCAAATTTAACTCATCTTACGATTGTTTTAAAAAATACAGGATTGTAATAAACTATAAAAAAAATCAATTTTGGTCAAATCTCATGGATTTTTTTCTCATTTTCCTTGCTTTCTGAAATTTAGTGAGTTTTTGCAAAAGTGTCTATAATATTACGAGAAATTATTTAAATATTACTTTAATTCTATATAATATTTTATATACGTAATAAACAATTTTTTTTTTAAATTTTGTAGTTGTCCTAAGACAGCTAAGATCATGAAAGTACCGCTTGCCTTATAAAGTTTTTACCTTATTTAACGAACATTTTACATTTTCTAGAATACAGGGGATTGTTGAAAAGTGGGGATGCATAAATGTTACATAATTTTCATTATGACATTTATGATCACTATTGGATGAAATTTAATAGAATTTAACGAAAATCTACGAATAAAATGGTTAATTAAAGTATGTTCTAGAGAAATGAAATTTCATAAATATCTCAGACATTTCAGAAAACTTTAAGACATATTTTGACGAAATTTTAGAAAGTTTCATACAAAACACCAGATTAAATTCACAAATCATTTTTCTGAATATTTTTACCATTTAATTTCTCAAAATTGAATATTGAACTAAACCTACTTGATTCGAATTTTAACATGATATATCCCCAAATGTTATCAATAAATTTCTCAAAATTGAGCATTGAATAAAATCTAAAGGATTCGAATTTTAACATGACATTTCTCCAAATGTTGTCAGTCAATAAATTTCATAAAACAATCTTTTTGAAAATTATTTTGAATGTTATATTTTTATTATGTAACATTTTTTCGAAAAACATTACTTTATACCACTCAATAAACATTGTAAGTACAAATTTTTCCAAACTTTATGAAATTTTGTAAATTTTTACAAAAGTTCAGTGATTTATCGAAAATGATTGAAATAATAAATCCTTTTTATTTTTTCTTGGACTTCTTTCAAGTTTAATGGAATTTTGCTTAGTTTTCTGAAATTTTCTAGGATTTTGCGGATTTTAAAGATGGACAAATCATTGTGGGGAGTTTGTTAAGCAAATCGAATTTTACTAAATTAAACTTATTTTTTTCATGGATGATTTTGGCACCATTTATTGCATTAATCAAAGAATAAATAGAATTATATAGAAAAGAAAATCGCAGCAAGTCATGCTCGAGAATGGACGCGTTTTTTCCGACTTCGCGTTTTTCTCGTTTGTTTATATTTTGCGAATGGAAAATTTGATGAATTTCAAACGTTTGGGACTTCTGTTTCCAAATGACTTGCATAGAAATTGAAAAGATGCTCTTAATTTTTAAATCTGGTGTTTTGTTGTCTTAGGCGGATCGTGCGAAAGAGGAATCAACCATTAGTGATAGAAAAATGTGTGTGGATGCTGGATTTCTGGTCGTCGCTATTTTCATGTTTTAAATAATATAAGTTTAGATCCACAGAGGTGAACCAGCCTGTGGCTGAAAACCTCTTAAATAAAGACAAAAAAGTTTCGATCCGGTTGAAGAGATATCAATAACTTCATGTTTGTATAAAGAGTTGTGTTCTGAATTTTGTGCATCAATCGATAAGTGAACTTTCGTTATAATTGTGATGCACAGAGAATGCACATACGTTCTAAAGAAAATGCAAATAATCAATTGTGAAAAGCTAAAATCAAAATTAATCCATAAAAATATAACCTATAATTATAAATATTTAACGAAAAGTTACAAAAATATTTCAACATGAATTATCAAAAAAGAATTTCCATGTATGCATAAAAAAAGTGATGAATTTGGTGAAAATTTGAATTCTCTTAAATTAGTTTTTCGATTGAAAACTAAAAAATTAGTCAAATGCATTTAAAATTCTTTTGAAATAGTGTCAAAGTTTAAAACCATAAAATTTTGAAAATTTGTGATGGTTATTTGAGAAAAAAATGCCAAAACTCTACCTACCCGACAAAGATAATCCAAATCATAATCATACAGCCTCAGCAAAATGTTCAATCCGCCCCTGGCACCTGCTCCCAGGACACGAACCGGATAGGTATCGATATCAGCGTCCTCCTTATAGCCACTTTCCGGTGTCCAGTGATAGGAGCTCCGATTTTCCGTAACGTAAGGATAGTCATCGTGAAGTTCCTCAGTCCTCAACAAATCTTCTGCCGAAAGCGAGTTGAAAGTATAACAGAGTCCTTCCTCGGTTAGCGTCTCGGTAAAAATTGTATCACAATAGATGGGATCGTTTCTCCACTTGCAGAACATCAGCATCTCGTTGGCCGAAACCGAAACATTCCTCAGCCAATCTACACAATCACTATCGATGGTCTGATTCAACTCGATGTTATAGAATATGTGGGCATCACAGACTTGAGACACAGCTCGGACTCGATTGAAGGTGTCCTCATCTAGGGCATCTTTTTCTGTGTCGTTCATAAGGGTGTGATACATGGAAGTGAAATTAAGATATTTGCTCTTGGCCTTCGTTTCTGGACAAATCGTAACCGCCGGGAAAGGAATCTGCCACACCGGAGTACTTTTTTCGTTAAAGCTGACAATCACCGGAGTTTGATCCCATTTGCGGTAGATATTCTGGATTAGACGACTACATCCGTACACCGAAATCAGAAACGTAACAATCCACCATATCCTAGTAATGAGAAAAGACGAACGATTTTAATCCTTTGAATCCAATCCTATATGTAGCTCCACTATTACTTTTCATAAAGAGTACGACGTTTACATCCGAAATATTTAATCCCATGGATCGAACTATTGGAACAATATTCCAAAAACAAACTCTTCAAACCACGCCAAATTTTCCGATTATCAATCGCATTGATTGCCTTCAGCTCAAAATTGCTCACAGACCGAGAATCACTTGGAATCATGGCATTCATCATATCCATTTGCACTTTCTATTTATCCTTCTTAAAAGCTAATCCACACTTAATCAATCCATCCAATTGAGGGTGAGGTAACTTTTTCACCGTTATTTCAGCAGTTGAGTTAAGTCGCGTATCCGGCAGTCCTAGGACAACTAATTGGAGCATCACTTCGATTCGCGGTTTTATGGACTGTCGAAAAACGAAATTAACATACGGGAGTGATAAAGGGTGTGTGGACTCCTGTCGTGTTTCGATGTTCGATTTCCCAAAGGAGGACCTCCTCAGCAGGACATCGGTTTGTTCAAGCAGAAGTAACTTTCAACACCAAACTCCGTTTTGATCGATTGGTAACAGCTGGTTGTGTGCAAATTTCAAAAGTTAAACTATTCAACTGAAACTAGCTGAATTTGAATGTCTCATTCGCTCAAAAGTTGAGCTACAAATAAATGAATGAATGAACGGAAAACTCCACACCTATCGTTATCCTCGATGTTATCACATACACTACATCTACTCTGTTTGGGCGCCGGGTTGCGTGAATGTTCCTCCGCGTGGGCCATTCACCGGTTATTGTCCTTTGAGAGGTGGGTTTCTAGAAGGATTGGTCACAGTATAAAATGACTACGGTTGTTGGTGGTTGCGAAAATAGACAGAATACTCCAAATCAGTCATTTCCATGCTAAAGTTCCTGGGATCAATGAAGGCGTTGACATTTTGACAACATGCGAGTTTTTTTTCCACAGCTTCAAAAAATAAATAGATGAGCTCTTGCTACTCACATAAACAAGAGGTCTGTTGGGCAAACATCAGAGGTTTTTATAGTTGGCAAGAGCAAAATTCAACTGGAATATTGTAGATGATTTGCTACATGCACGTTTTCACTTAAAAGAACCATTAAGTATATTTTGTTAAAAAAAGTGTAAACAAACGTGTCGGAAAATTGGCTCGCCTCTGGTGGAATTTAGTCCCAAATCACTTCAGGCAGAAGAAATTTCATTTTACGGCACAATATGATCTTCGTGAATAG
Source organism: Uranotaenia lowii (assembly GCF_029784155.1). NCBI lineage: Eukaryota > Metazoa > Arthropoda > Insecta > Diptera > Culicidae > Uranotaenia > Uranotaenia lowii. The sequence continues at coordinate 432,235,710 of NC_073692.1, forward strand.
GAACTTGTATTTTTAGTAAGTTTAGAATTGTAATTTTAACTCAATTTTATCACACAAAAACCCTGCTTTAAGAATGGGTTTTTAAAAGGAGGTGTAACTGAATAAGTTCAGAATTTTAATTCAACTTATTTTGCACATCAACAAGTTGAAAGCCATGTGACAGGTGTTCAATACTCACAATAGGCGATGGAAGCGCAGCCGAATTTGGGTGATGGTTTTGCATTAGTGCAAGTGGGATGCAGCTAAAATTTCACCCAACTGAAATATCTTCAAGAAACCAACTCCAGCCTCAACTCATTTTTTTTCTTGTCTTTCTCAATGCTCAACTTTTCATTCACATTCAAGAGCTTCGATAAATTACACGAGGCCACAAAACTCTCATTTTTCCAAGGTACAAAAAATTGCCCTGAATCCAAAAATGCAATTGGTTTTTTCCCTATCAGCTTTAACTTTTTAAATTCCTTTGGTAAATAAAAAAAATCGTTTAAGAATTTTCTCCTTTTTTTAAAAAAAAACCTTAAAAATTTAAAATAAAGGCTTTTAACCAATTATCAACTTCTCTTAAGACCGCAAGTATTCTTCTGCGTAACTTCTGCGAAAAAAGTTATAGAAGAATTCTGTTTGTAAAATAGAGGAATTTAAATGATTTTAGGAAACATTTTTTTTCCTAAACAATTTTTGCTTGAACTATATGCATACATAAAGAAAGGAAAAAATGTGCAGGTTTTATCTATTTATTCAGATTTTAATTATTTATTTTTTTCCTTACTTTCGAAAATAAGTCCTAGTAAATAGCTTTCAATTTTTTTATGAAGTTATAAATTGAATCAAAACAGCAAATTCAAAGCTAATTATTTTTACTCACTCGCATAACCATTTTAAGCATTGGTGAAATGTATCAAATATGTTATAAGAGATATCAACTCTTTTTTACGTGGCATAAATTTAAGATTTTAGTTTGAAACTTTGTGTTTGAAAAGTCCGCAATTTAAATAATGTTAAACAACAAACCAATAAAATATATTTTAAGCTGAATTTTCACTTGAAAATTCAGTACTAGTTCTATGACAACATAAAAGTTTGATTAATTTAGTTCATAATACGTATCCTAAGCTTGCCAGATTGCCCGGTTTTATCCGAGTTTGCCCGGATATTTGATGCAAAATTCCGAGAAAGTCCGGTCCGGCCCGGTTGCCCGGATATCGTGAAAAAAGTCCGGATATTGCCCGGATTTTTTCACAATTTTCACAAAGAAACAAAAAAAAATCAAAGTTTTTGAGTAAGTTTCAGCAAAATCGATTAACGGTATGGAAATTTTCAACGGTTGTTTAAAAATATTTCGCTGATTTACTTTTAAAAACCTTTAAATATTTAAGTGTTTCAAAAAGTTTTTGGAAGTCTGCAATTACATTAATAAAATATTAATTTCATTTTTTTTTGCATTTTTTCTTTGCTTTTTCATATAATAACACCTAAATTTTGCCCGGCTTTTGCCCGGTTTTTGGATTTGAAAAATTGAAATCCATGCCCGTATTTTGCCAGGTTTTTTTGAAAAAATTCCCGGAATTGCTAGGCCCGGATGGGAGTGGACAAAATTCTGGCAACCTTAGGTTAAAACCAGAGACTTTAATTTCAAAATTTTCCTCAAAATCCAGCCATTATTCGAGCAAAACCTGATATTATTCAATGAAAATCATGCAGAAGAATGCAGAACTGTTTTCAAAATTGAGGCACTTAGGATCAGAGGGGTGCAAGTGAATTTTTATCAAAACTGAGATAAACTGTTTTTTGGATAGTTAAAGTATAGATTAACATTCTGTAGAAGACACAGGTCAAAAGAAAAATTATTTCGATATTTTTAAGCTATTTATAAAAAAACGTGTTAATGAAAATACTGTTTCGTTTGGTGTCAGAAGGGTGCAAGTGCACTTGCACCCTTCTGACACCAAGGGATTATACTTTTAGGCTGATTTCATTAGAACGTATACATTTTTGTCAGTTGAAAACAAAATCATCTAGCTCCGACTAGGATTTTCTACTGGTTCAGACCAGGATAATCCAAAGTCCCCAGATAGAGAAGTGATGAAAATAGATTCAGGTGTAACTTCATCGGCATGAAAATCTCATTGCTATGTATACAAAAAAAAACTAAAATATATTTTTTTTGGCAAATTTAGCTAATGCTAATAATGATAAAAGGCAAACACGAAACGCACTTAACAATAATTTTTTGGCAAATATATCTAAGAAAAATCTCTCGGATGAAAGCACAGAGGATTCAGATTTTTCGACAGGCTATGATCATGATGTCACATACTATCCCACGGAACAAAATGAAACTTCGAAAAGTTCAGATGAGTCGTTGCGACAGGTAGTTTATAAAAAATTACATTAAGTCTTTTAAGGAATATTTACATAACTATTTAGGAAAGAGGCCTGGTATAATTAGACCAAAAAAAGAAAAATTAAACATCCACGGTTCTTCTGGAGAATCAGAAGTTGCTGCTGCTGCAGTTGCTAGCAAGAATGAGTCCATTCCTGGAGAGTCAACTGGCCATTCATCAAGACCCCAAAAACGCCAACGAAATCAGGCAGTCTGGAAACTCATCTTGCGAAAAAAAAAAGCTACGAAACCAAGGGGAAGCGTACGTTGGTTCTACCAGAAAAACTAAACAGTTGATTCCAATGAATGAATACATATGCAGGTATTCTTGTGTATCCATTAAGGAAAAAGAGAGATTGAAAGTTTTCAACAAATTCTGGGGATTAGGATAGTGGAACTTGCAAACCTCGTTCATTATGAGTTGCATAGAAATTTGAAGCCCGAAAACGCAGAAAATTAAATGTGTGAATGTGTATCATACTGAAACGACTCGTTACATACCTGTTCCAAAAGGATGCTATCATATTGTTTGGAGTCAGAAGGGTGCATGTGTCATTCTTGGGATCAGAAGGGTGCAAGTGAAAAATATCAATAAAAGTAGTTCGCCGTTTTAACCAGGGACCGACAAAAAACACAAACACAGCACAGTACATATCGTGCAACACAAATCCTGGAGTGCTGACACATAAATTTTCGTGTGCGACACTTCGGTTTGGCACAGCACTTCAATTGTGTTGTGCTGCATCAAATCAACACGACACAGTTCCCAGTTGTGTCGTGTCGAGAAGAACACAGTTGTGCTTAGCACTCAACACAGTGTGTTCTACGAGCAAGGCTAATTCAAACCGTCGCGCTTGATTGGACAGCATTTATCCGTATTTTACATGGCGAAGTTCTTCACTCACATTGTGTCGAGAAAAAAGCTTGAAAACAAACGAAAAAAATCTATCCAGTTCGCCTGCTGGCAGATTTGCAACAATTAAAATCTCATCGTTTCGGGACCGGCACACGAACACACTGTGTCGTCAACTGTGTCGGATTTTGTGTCGCATGCAGTACTGTGCTGTGTTGCGGCCGACACGCAACAAAAGAAGATCAACACAGACACAGCACAGTTTCGTTTCGGATGTGCCGTGTCATCAAATTGTGTTGCACTTACTGTGTTCGTGCTGTTTTCGGTCCCTGGTTTTAACATAAATATCGAAAAAACTTTGGTTTTTCTTTCAGAATCGTTCATTTTAGACCTCTTGAGACACACTCCATCGAAAATTTAGTAAAAAAATTGATTCCATAATTTTGATTTAGAAAAAAAACTTTGTGGCCCGTTTTCTCGAAATCATCATTTCGGCACTTGCACCCCTCTGATCCTAAGCGCCTCAATTCATAATTTTAAAGACTCAATTCAATTTTTTTTGATTATGCTAATAAAGTAAAAAATTCGGACAAAATATGGGCAATCTGGCAAGCTCAGTCTAATCTTGTTAAAATTTGATTTTCGGAACGAAATGTTTATCAACCAGTGAGAAACTTTTTGAAAATCTGTAGTAGAATTGTGTACCTGGGAGAAAATTTCAAGGGTTTAGCTTTCGTTCAGAGTAGAGATTGTAACTCTTGAATCATTTTAGTCGTTCTCAAAAATTTTATTGGGAAATTAAAATATGAGTTTGGAGAAGAACATTTCGCCTGGCAATTTTGGACCCTCATGGGGGTCCCCCCGTTCCTACGGCCATGGTAGCAGCTGTAGAGCACCTCCTCCCCTTCCCCCATGGACGGGTCCTGAAGCCAGTGGTCGGAAAATCGCTCAAGAAAAGCAATCAGGATTGGCTTCTAGCTAGAATGATGCTACCTCCGAGTGCTGTGATACGCACGTGGTAAAAGTACCCATTGAATATATGTCGAAAATCAACACTAACTTGATACAAGAAGATATACCATGCCCCACCGGAGGCTACCGTTGCTATTCGTCACGTGGCTAATCGACGGTGATCGACATACTTGGTGATACCTTTTGAACGTCGCTCCCTCAATCATTCCCGAACGTCTATTCTCGCATCATCGTTGATAATGCTCGTTATTGATAGACGATCATTAATGTTTCAAAAGGAAAAATCTGAATAAATACCAGGACCACATGTTCAAAAAAGCTGTAGCACATGCTGGACAGTTCATTGCGGTTACCTAGTCATGATTTTGTCCTTCTAGGCAAAACGAAAAATAAAAAATCATCTGATAGCCTACATAGATCGCTCAGAACTGATACATATCAGTTATGATCCTAAAGGTTGAAAGTCGTTAGGGGAAGGAAATCAGCATCGAGACGTTCGTTGCTGATAGTCTGCGTCCTATTTTACCTCATCATGTATCGCAAAAGTGTTTCAAATACAGAAGCGTCGTTGTCATGCATGATTGTTTGTATGATTTGGTTGAAGAAGGAAAATTTGACTGCTTTGATTTTTTGGCTCTGAATGTAGTCAAGCATGGCTCAGTGAAAATGATTGATTTTCGGAAGCATGCCTGAAGCAATGAAAGTCACTCTTAGCTTTAAGATTTCAAATTAAAAAAAAAAGAATTGTAGTGGCTCTATGATTTGACATGAACTGGAGCAGGAACTCAAAGCTTGTATGGGTATCACTAAGAACTTGTTAAACTTGTTAAATGTTATGCGCTGCAGTCTAATATTGGTTTCATGCCAAATTTGGGCCAGATCGGTTCAGAGGAAGGGGTTGCTCAACGAATCTGATGTACATATGTATGGGATTTTGAGACTTTTTTTTTCCGGGGAAACATTGAAAGTCAGTTTTTCATCAATAACTTTGGTTACCTTTGGCCAATTTCTTTTGAATATGGATTTTCTTAAAGCCTTAACTATGACAAATGAATTGAAAACAGCTCGAGTTCGCAAGTATGCGCAAAATTTTTCTTTTGGACATGTTTAAGGAAATTTAACCAATCGTGTAATATAAAAATTTTGCCCGTAGAAAACCTTAAACACTTGTATGCATGATATAAAATTTTTTGAAAAATTTTCTACTATTTTGTTAAGAAAGTAGGCGATGTTTTTTGCCAATCGCATGCGTTTTTCTCTCCGCCCGTGAAAAATTTATGAAATCTAAATTTTTTTTAACGTTTTATAGATATTTAAATATCAAAAAGTGTCTAAATGTGATGGATATGATAAAGTCCAAAGTGTGCACCGGATGTTCCGTGAATTTCTCGTGAAATAAGTTAAATTCTAAAAGTTGGTAAACGGGTAGCTGCGTAAGTGACGTTATGAAATAGTTTTGTTCGGCCCGGCTGTATCTATTTGGGTTCCTCAAGAGTGTTTAAGGAAACTAGTGTCCGGAAAAGTTACATGAAGGAATTCAGTCGCTTGAAGAAAATTTATTTAGTGCGATAAATAATCTTAAAGAAAAATGTGTGCGACCTCTCGTTATAACTCGCAAACAGCTGTGTTTTCGTCTAACTAAAGTGAGTCGTAGAAGTTGGTTGTTATCGAGAGAGCTCAGAACTGTGATTTGCAAGAAATTGAATACGGGACAGGTTCAAAGATTCATATTAAAATTTGATAAGACAGTGTAAAAAAATCGTGTTCGTCAAATACTGAATTTTGGCAGAAGCGACCATTGACGTACCGTATTTTGGGTTTCACGTGTGTCATAAGTAATGGAAGAAAGAGTTCGCGTTCGGCAAACTTGTGGGATTCAATTTTCGGGTTGCTGAGATGCGTGTCATTTTTTTTCGTGTCTAACTTACAAGGACGTATGTATTCCGCGTACGGTTCGAAGTAAAAAAATGGAAAAAATAAAATATATCCGAAGTGTTCAGCTCGAAGGTAAAAGAGTGACGCTCAGAAAAAGAAAGGATTTTTAGGGAAGTGTGTTTGCAATGCAAATGTGGTTTCTAATTTGTGACCGCTGAAGAACTACAGAGGAATTATTCTGAAGAAAAATACTGGCACATGATAAGTATTTTTGGAAACAAATAATAACATAAATTTATTTATTGATAATTTCATTTTCCATACTTGTGAAATATGATTTCATTTTGCCATTGCCTGCGTTGAACTTTATTATCGATTATTGTTAAAACTACAAGGGTAAATTAAAAAAAAACTTTCGAGCTCAAACAGACTTCGGAAGGTTTTATCTCCTACTAATATTTTACGTTTCTATTTTATATTTACAAGAGCGAGTAAAGGCGCTTTATCCTTGGTCGATGACCAGATATGATTGTACACTGAAATTCAAAACAGAAAAATAAGTTAAGAATTCTTCAAAATGTTTCTTTTCTAAGATTTTGTGATTTCTATGTACTAAATAAATCTTTTCCAGCCCCTCTAGAATGGTCCTGGTGATTGGCAAAGTTTCCTCAAATTACACATGGTTTCTTCATCAAGGAGCAATTTTCTTAGCATGCTTCCAACGATACTGTCAATTTGAAACGTATGGCACTGGTGGTCCGAGTTTCTCCCTGTTCCTGTGTTCCGGATGTCTCTGAGATCTCTGCTCCATGGTAGGCCCAACCACTTCATGTTTTGATCATTTTTATGTTTTTATGTTAAATAATCAAAAACATGATCAAAGACAAGAAGAATAATTACACACTTGTATTATTCTATGGGACTCAGAATAATTTCTGGCTGTGAAAGTATGATTAACGATTAGTGATTAGTGAAAATTTTCCACTATTTTGTTAAGCTTCTCTATTATAAGTGTTTGCAAATAAATAGTCGCAATTGTAGCCTCAATTCATTAGTTATATTAAAACTTAAGATTTTTTATAAGATTTTTTTCACAGTCACATTATTGTGCTAGTAACACAGCTTGCATTTTTACGTGTCTTCGTCAAATAAAAAAAAAAGATAATTTACATAGATTTCGAGTGAAATTGAAATAGAGAGAGACTTTTTATGTTCATTTTATAATTTTTTGAAATTTGAATTAAGAGACCGCTTGTAGCTGAATAGAAAGTCATTTAGCTTTTTATTGGAACAAAAGAATATCAATAAACTTAAATTTTTGGACTGCATAGAACCTCCTTCAGATCAATCATGGGGTTGAGTAAGCTTTTTCGTAACTGTGTTATGTATCTTTTAGTTACTTGGAATGAACTTGAAAACGAAATTCAAAGTCAAAAGTGACATCAGAATTTTACTTTTTATTCCAGAAATACTTTTCGATCTTCGTAAACATTAAGTTATTTCCCTGTAACTCAGAGAATCTTTATCGCAAGAACGTTAGAAATTTAAAGAGGACGTTTTTAATTTCAAACGGAATCCTTGAGATCCGTGAACATCGAATCTAGTGGTGCCATCTGTTAGCTCATGTGAACGTTACTTCTTGAATGTTTTGACTGTTGAAAAATATTTACCGTAGGAGTATCAACTTTCGGAATAACTTGTAAACAAAATATTTCTTCAAGAAATAAGTTCATAAATTATATTTTTTTCCCAAAAAAAATTATTGAACTTTTAATATATTTCTTAAAATCATTTTAATGGAAAATGTTGAATTAGTTCGTTATTGAACGAGGTACGGTATGTTCGAAGCGTTACGGATGCGCTACGAGCGCGGTGCCTATAAGCTTTCAATTTTCGAAAAAGCTCAAAGCTTTTCGAATCTCATGTTTCAATTTCGAAACCAAGCTTCCAGCTGAAAGTTTTCCCATTTCCTTGTACATTGCGCCTAACTTTTCCGGACAAAGTGTTCAATAGGGTGTAATTTTTAATTGGTAATTTAAACTACTGAAAAAAAATCGTGTAAGTTTAAGCTGGTATCGTGTGAATTTTTAAGAAGGAACCCAATTTTTTTGATTGGTTGAGACTTTTTGAACAAACTCGCCCCCATTTTTTCGGTTCCACTTTTCGACGTCTGTCAATGGCTTCGTCCCTCTTCCATCGAGCCGTCGTCATATGTAGGTATGGCTGTGGCTATGCTTGGCCTCTGCGGTATGGGCTTTTTAAAATAGCGATGACATATTGCAATCATTTGCCGTCGCGCACTTTTCTGTGTTCGAAGTTTGAAACACTGACTCGGTTTTTCGCATCTCACTGCTTGTAAATAAAATTAATGTGAAAATTGCTATTTGACACAGGCCGATATATCGTGCGGTGTGGTTCATTCACGCACTGTTGTTGTTGTTGTTGTTGTTGTTGTTGTTGTTGTTGTTGTTGTTGTTGTTGTTGTTGTTGTTGTATTTGGTGGTCCTAGTAGGCGAGGGGTACTCTTTTAGGGAACTGTAGGCGGAGAACATTATTTGGGGATGCGAATAAATATGATGGCCTCGGCCTCCTGCGACGAAAAATGAAGGGGGGTGCTTTATGATTTGCACCGGACGCTGAACTGAGGAGCGCGTATGGGGATGAAAAACCTTTTTTTTTGCTCTCGCTTCGTGTGTAATAAATGTGTTCAATTTCGAATATAGGCTGCTGTGTGGTGCGTCGTGCGGTATGTCAGGTCAGGTGCTGGCGCTCTCATCACGGAAATCGTTGTTCGGTCCGACGTCGAACGAATTTTGCGCCAACAAGCATCCCCTAGAAATGCCATTAGAGGGTTGCTGTATGCCCCAAATTTACCACCTTTCCTTCACCCTACGTGTCCTCCCACTTCCTGCTCCACACTCAAACACACATCAGCACGAGAAGCGCCACGTTTTGTCACCCCCCAACCTCATCAGTCTGCTACTAGGCCTACTGCGTTGATGGAGATTAAATCGGCCGGTTAAAAATGATGGCAATTTTTCTAGCCGCTGGCTGACTGCCTGATGTTGCTGAAGCTGCTTTTGGGACGTGAAAATTATTTTGGAAAGATTAGATGTGCTGCGCTGTGCTGTGAGCGACGACGAGGGAAATGTTTGTGCGATGCGAACGATGCCGAAGATGAAATTGTTCTGATCGACCACCGAGAAAAAAAAAGAACTACATCCCAAAAAGGATAGCCTGCCAATTTTGGTCACATTGTAGAAAAGTAGGCAGGTAGCTTCAGGAAGTTGAGGCGAAAGGGAATTAGAAAAATTAACTTTTCTCGCACTTATTGCCTGATTTGGATCGCTGATCACTTGCGATTGTCGCTTTGACTTTTTTTTTTAAATAAAATCGCTTATCGACTGATAGTATTAAATGACATGAATGCTTAAAAATTAAAAAATCTTTTCATCACAGAATATGAAAATATCTTAGCAACATTTTTTTGTGACTATTTTTTTTTGAAAAAGTAGATGAACTTTGCATGTACTTCAATAATAGAAAAAGAATAAGATCCCATTTCAGAACTGTTGTCAAACAAAATGTTTTTGTTCAATTTGGACAAAATAAGAATCCTATTTTAATTCAACTTCTACATTTTTAGTTTGATTATTGATTGTGGAAAGTTTGAATTATTTGTCACCGACAAATTGTCATTTTTTATTTCAATTCTGTAAACGGAGCTTCCTGCTTTTAAAAAAGTATTAACGCTATCATGAAGTAAAATCATTAACAAAGAGAACTGTGAAATAAAACTTGATTGAGAAGATAAAAATGAGCTCTCAAAAACGATTTAAGAAATTTGGTTTCATCTGGAATAAATGCAAATTTTTGTCATTTTTGTCATTTTTGTCATTTTTGTCATTTTTGTCATTTTTGTCATTTTTGTTATTTTTGTCATTTTTGTCATTTTTGTCATTTTTGTCATTTTTGTCATTTTTGTCATTTTTGTCATTTTTGTCATTTTTGTCATTTTTGTCATTTTTGTCATTTTTGTCATTTTTGTCATTTTTGTCATTTTTGTCATTTTTGTCATTTTTGTCATTTTTGTCATTTTTGTCATTTTTGTCATTTTTGTCATTTTTGTCATTTTTGTCATTTTTGTCATTTTTGTCATTTTTGTCATTTTTGTCATTTTTGTCATTTTTGTCATTTTTGTCATTTTTGTCATTTTTGTCATTTTTGTCATTTTTGTCATTTTTGTCATTTTTGTCATTTTTGTCATTTTTGTCATTTTTGTCATTTTTGTCATTTTTGTCATTTTTGTCATTTTTGTCATTTTTGTCATTTTTGTCATTTTTGTCATTTTTGTCATTTTTGTCATTTTTGTCATTTTTGTCATTTTTGTCATTTTTGTCATTTTTGTCATTTTTGTCATTTTTGTCATTTTTGTCATTTTTGTCATTTTTGTCATTTTTGTCATTTTTGTCATTTTTGTCATTTTTGTCATTTTTGTCATTTTTGTCATTTTTGTCATTTTTGTCATTTTTGTCATTTTTGTCATTTTTGTCATTTTTGTCATTTTTGTCATTTTTGTCATTTTTGTCATTTTTGTCATTTTTGTCATTTTTGTCATTTTTGTCATTTTTGTCATTTTTGTCATTTTTGTCATTTTTGTCATTTTTGTCATTTTTGTCATTTTTGTCATTTTTGTCATTTTTGTCATTTTTGTCATTTTTGTCATTTTTGTCATTTTTGTCATTTTTGTCATTTTTGTCATTTTTGTCATTTTTGTCATTTTTGTCATTTTTGTCATTTTTGTCATTTTTGTCATTTTTGTCATTTTTGTCATTTTTGTCATTTTTGTCATTTTTGTCATTTTTGTCATTTTTGTCATTTTTGTCATTTTTGTCATTTTTGTCATTTTTGTCATTTTTGTCATTTTTGTCATTTTTGTCATTTTTGTCATTTTTGTCATTTTTGTCATTTTTGTCATTTTTGTCATTTTTGTCATTTTTGTCATTTTTGTCATTTTTGTCATTTTTGTCATTTTTGTCATTTTTGTCATTTTTGTCATTTTTGTCATTTTTGTCATTTTTGTCATTTTTGTCATTTTTGTCATTTTTGTCATTTTTGTCATTTTTGTCATTTTTGTCATTTTTGTCATTTTTGTCATTTTTGTCATTTTTGTCATTTTTGTCATTTTTGTCATTTTTGTCATTTTTGTCATTTTTGTCATTTTTGTCATTTTTGTCATTTTTGTCATTTTTGTCATTTTTGTCATTTTTGTCATTTTTGTCATTTTTGTCATTTTTGTCATTTTTGTCATTTTTGTCATTTTTGTCATTTTTGTCATTTTTGTCATTTTTGTCATTTTTGTCATTTTTGTCATTTTTGTCATTTTTGTCATTTTTGTCATTTTTGTCATTTTTGTCATTTTTGTCATTTTTGTCATTTTTGTCATTTTTGTCATTTTTGTCATTTTTGTCATTTTTGTCATTTTTGTCATTTTTGTCATTTTTGTCATTTTTGTCATTTTTGTCATTTTTGTCATTTTTGTCATTTTTGTCATTTTTGTCATTTTTGTCATTTTTGTCATTTTTGTCATTTTTGTCATTTTTGTCATTTTTGTCATTTTTGTCATTTTTGTCATTTTTGTCATTTTTGTCATTTTTGTCATTTTTGTCATTTTTGTCATTTTTGTCATTTTTGTCATTTTTGTCATTTTTGTCATTTTTGTCATTTTTGTCATTTTTGTCATTTTTGTCATTTTTGTCATTTTTGTCATTTTTGTCATTTTTGTCATTTTTGTCATTTTTGTCATTTTTGTCATTTTTGTCATTTTTGTCATTTTTGTCATTTTTGTCATTTTTGTCATTTTTGTCATTTTTGTCATTTTTGTCATTTTTGTCATTTTTGTCATTTTTGTCATTTTTGTCATTTTTGTCATTTTTGTCATTTTTGTCATTTTTGTCATTTTTGTCATTTTTGTCATTTTTGTCATTTTTGTCATTTTTGTCATTTTTGTCATTTTTGTCATTTTTGTCATTTTTGTCATTTTTGTCATTTTTGTCATTTTTGTCATTTTTGTCATTTTTGTCATTTTTGTCATTTTTGTCATTTTTGTCATTTTTGTCATTTTTGTCATTTTTGTCATTTTTGTCATTTTTGTCATTTTTGTCATTTTTGTCATTTTTGTCATTTTTGTCATTTTTGTCATTTTTGTCATTTTTGTCATTTTTGTCATTTTTGTCATTTTTGTCATTTTTGTCATTTTTGTCATTTTTGTCATTTTTGTCATTTTTGTCATTTTTGTCATTTTTGTCATTTTTGTCATTTTTGTCATTTTTGTCATTTTTGTCATTTTTGTCATTTTTGTCATTTTTGTCATTTTTGTCATTTTTGTCATTTTTGTCATTTTTGTCATTTTTGTCATTTTTGTCATTTTTGTCATTTTTGTCATTTTTGTCATTTTTGTCATTTTTGTCATTTTTGTCATTTTTGTCATTTTTGTCATTTTTGTCATTTTTGTCATTTTTGTCATTTTTGTCATTTTTGTCATTTTTGTCATTTTTGTCATTTTTGTCATTTTTGTCATTTTTGTCATTTTTGTCATTTTTGTCATTTTTGTCATTTTTGTCATTTTTGTCATTTTTGTCATTTTTGTCATTTTTGTCATTTTTGTCATTTTTGTCATTTTTGTCATTTTTGTCATTTTTGTCATTTTTGTCATTTTTGTCATTTTTGTCATTTTTGTCATTTTTGTCATTTTTGTCATTTTTGTCATTTTTGTCATTTTTGTCATTTTTGTCATTTTTGTCATTTTTGTCATTTTTGTCATTTTTGTCATTTTTGTCATTTTTGTCATTTTTGTCATTTTTGTCATTTTTGTCATTTTTGTCATTTTTGTCATTTTTGTCATTTTTGTCATTTTTGTCATTTTTGTCATTTTTGTCATTTTTGTCATTTTTGTCATTTTTGTCATTTTTGTCATTTTTGTCATTTTTGTCATTTTTGTCATTTTTGTCATTTTTGTCATTTTTGTCATTTTTGTCATTTTTGTCATTTTTGTCATTTTTGTCATTTTTGTCATTTTTGTCATTTTTGTCATTTTTGTCATTTTTGTCATTTTTGTCATTTTTGTCATTTTTGTCATTTTTGTCATTTTTGTCATTTTTGTCATTTTTGTCATTTTTGTCATTTTTGTCATTTTTGTCATTTTTGTCATTTTTGTCATTTTTGTCATTTTTGTCATTTTTGTCATTTTTGTCATTTTTGTCATTTTTGTCATTTTTGTCATTTTTGTCATTTTTGTCATTTTTGTCATTTTTGTCATTTTTGTCATTTTTGTCATTTTTGTCATTTTTGTCATTTTTGTCATTTTTGTCATTTTTGTCATTTTTGTCATTTTTGTCATTTTTGTCATTTTTGTCATTTTTGTCATTTTTGTCATTTTTGTCATTTTTGTCATTTTTGTCATTTTTGTCATTTTTGTCATTTTTGTCATTTTTGTCATTTTTGTCATTTTTGTCATTTTTGTCATTTTTGTCATTTTTGTCATTTTTGTCATTTTTGTCATTTTTGTCATTTTTGTCATTTTTGTCATTTTTGTCATTTTTGTCATTTTTGTCATTTTTGTCATTTTTGTCATTTTTGTCATTTTTGTCATTTTTGTCATTTTTGTCATTTTTGTCATTTTTGTCATTTTTGTCATTTTTGTCATTTTTGTCATTTTTGTCATTTTTGTCATTTTTGTCATTTTTGTCATTTTTGTCATTTTTGTCATTTTTGTCATTTTTGTCATTTTTGTCATTTTTGTCATTTTTGTCATTTTTGTCATTTTTGTCATTTTTGTCATTTTTGTCATTTTTGTCATTTTTGTCATTTTTGTCATTTTTGTCATTTTTGTCATTTTTGTCATTTTTGTCATTTTTGTCATTTTTGTCATTTTTGTCATTTTTGTCATTTTTGTCATTTTTGTCATTTTTGTCATTTTTGTCATTTTTGTCATTTTTGTCATTTTTGTCATTTTTGTCATTTTTGTCATTTTTGTCATTTTTGTCATTTTTGTCATTTTTGTCATTTTTGTCATTTTTGTCATTTTTGTCATTTTTGTCATTTTTGTCATTTTTGTCATTTTTGTCATTTTTGTCATTTTTGTCATTTTTGTCATTTTTGTCATTTTTGTCATTTTTGTCATTTTTGTCATTTTTGTCATTTTTGTCATTTTTGTCATTTTTGTCATTTTTGTCATTTTTGTCATTTTTGTCATTTTTGTCATTTTTGTCATTTTTGTCATTTTTGTCATTTTTGTCATTTTTGTCATTTTTGTCATTTTTGTCATTTTTGTCATTTTTGTCATTTTTGTCATTTTTGTCATTTTTGTCATTTTTGTCATTTTTGTCATTTTTGTCATTTTTGTCATTTTTGTCATTTTTGTCATTTTTGTCATTTTTGTCATTTTTGTCATTTTTGTCATTTTTGTCATTTTTGTCATTTTTGTCATTTTTGTCATTTTTGTCATTTTTGTCATTTTTGTCATTTTTGTCATTTTTGTCATTTTTGTCATTTTTGTCATTTTTGTCATTTTTGTCATTTTTGTCATTTTTGTCATTTTTGTCATTTTTGTCATTTTTGTCATTTTTGTCATTTTTGTCATTTTTGTCATTTTTGTCATTTTTGTCATTTTTGTCATTTTTGTCATTTTTGTCATTTTTGTCATTTTTGTCATTTTTGTCATTTTTGTCATTTTTGTCATTTTTGTCATTTTTGTCATTTTTGTCATTTTTGTCATTTTTGTCATTTTTGTCATTTTTGTCATTTTTGTCATTTTTGTCATTTTTGTCATTTTTGTCATTTTTGTCATTTTTGTCATTTTTGTCATTTTTGTCATTTTTGTCATTTTTGTCATTTTTGTCATTTTTGTCATTTTTGTCATTTTTGTCATTTTTGTCATTTTTGTCATTTTTGTCATTTTTGTCATTTTTGTCATTTTTGTCATTTTTGTCATTTTTGTCATTTTTGTCATTTTTGTCATTTTTGTCATTTTTGTCATTTTTGTCATTTTTGTCATTTTTGTCATTTTTGTCATTTTTGTCATTTTTGTCATTTTTGTCATTTTTGTCATTTTTGTCATTTTTGTCATTTTTGTCATTTTTGTCATTTTTGTCATTTTTGTCATTTTTGTCATTTTTGTCATTTTTGTCATTTTTGTCATTTTTGTCATTTTTGTCATTTTTGTCATTTTTGTCATTTTTGTCATTTTTGTCATTTTTGTCATTTTTGTCATTTTTGTCATTTTTGTCATTTTTGTCATTTTTGTCATTTTTGTCATTTTTGTCATTTTTGTCATTTTTGTCATTTTTGTCATTTTTGTCATTTTTGTCATTTTTGTCATTTTTGTCATTTTTGTCATTTTTGTCATTTTTGTCATTTTTGTCATTTTTGTCATTTTTGTCATTTTTGTCATTTTTGTCATTTTTGTCATTTTTGTCATTTTTGTCATTTTTGTCATTTTTGTCATTTTTGTCATTTTTGTCATTTTTGTCATTTTTGTCATTTTTGTCATTTTTGTCATTTTTGTCATTTTTGTCATTTTTGTCATTTTTGTCATTTTTGTCATTTTTGTCATTTTTGTCATTTTTGTCATTTTTGTCATTTTTGTCATTTTTGTCATTTTTGTCATTTTTGTCATTTTTGTCATTTTTGTCATTTTTGTCATTTTTGTCATTTTTGTCATTTTTGTCATTTTTGTCATTTTTGTCATTTTTGTCATTTTTGTCATTTTTGTCATTTTTGTCATTTTTGTCATTTTTGTCATTTTTGTCATTTTTGTCATTTTTGTCATTTTTGTCATTTTTGTCATTTTTGTCATTTTTGTCATTTTTGTCATTTTTGTCATTTTTGTCATTTTTGTCATTTTTGTCATTTTTGTCATTTTTGTCATTTTTGTCATTTTTGTCATTTTTGTCATTTTTGTCATTTTTGTCATTTTTGTCATTTTTGTCATTTTTGTCATTTTTGTCATTTTTGTCATTTTTGTCATTTTTGTCATTTTTGTCATTTTTGTCATTTTTGTCATTTTTGTCATTTTTGTCATTTTTGTCATTTTTGTCATTTTTGTCATTTTTGTCATTTTTGTCATTTTTGTCATTTTTGTCATTTTTGTCATTTTTGTCATTTTTGTCATTTTTGTCATTTTTGTCATTTTTGTCATTTTTGTCATTTTTGTCATTTTTGTCATTTTTGTCATTTTTGTCATTTTTGTCATTTTTGTCATTTTTGTCATTTTTGTCATTTTTGTCATTTTTGTCATTTTTGTCATTTTTGTCATTTTTGTCATTTTTGTCATTTTTGTCATTTTTGTCATTTTTGTCATTTTTGTCATTTTTGTCATTTTTGTCATTTTTGTCATTTTTGTCATTTTGTCATTTTTGTCATTTTTGTCATTTTTGTCATTTTTGTCATTTTTGTCATTTTTGTCATTTTTGTCATTTTTGTCATTTTGTCATTTTTGTCATTTTTGTCATTTTTGTCATTTTTGTCATTTTTGTCATTTTTGTCATTTTTGTCATTTTGTCATTTTTGTCATTTTTGTCATTTTTGTCATTTTTGTCATTTTTGTCATTTTTGTCATTTTTGTCATTTTTGTCATTTTTGTCATTTTTGTCATTTTTGTCATTTTTGTCATTTTTGTTGTCATTTTTGTCATTTTTGTCATTTTTGTCATTTTTGTCATTTTTGTCATTTTTGTCATTTTTGTCATTTTTGTCATTTTTGTCATTTTTGTCATTTTTGTCATTTTTGTCATTTTTGTCATTTTTGTCATTTTTGTCATTTTTGTCATTTTTGTCATTTTTGTCATTTTTGTCATTTTTGTCATTTTTGTCATTTTTGTCATTTTTGTCATTTTTGTCATTTTTGTCATTTTTGTCATTTTTGTCATTTTTGTCATTTTTGTCATTTTTGTCATTTTTGTCATTTTTGTCATTTTTGTCATTTTTGTCATTTTTGTCATTTTTGTCATTTTTGTCAATCTATACGTCATATTGTTTCTCTGAAATATAAAATTTGAATTTGAAATTATGCTTGTAAAATTCGAATTATGAAGTAAGAAAAGTTTCTCAGAAGTATTATGTGAATAAGTTTATTGTTACGTCACAACAAATATTGTGTGGTTTACGCATGAGAAATATTAAATTATTTTTGTTGCACAGCCATGCGACGATTCACTGTACCATCTTTGTCTCTTTCTTGACCCGCTTTATTCTGAAAACGTCGAAAGCATGAGTCAGGGAGTAAAACTTTTTTGAATTTTTATTTTAACCTTTTATCGTTACATAAAGCTTAAAATGTAAGAAAACATCGAATGTGTTGCACTTCTAAACTGGGGGTTTGAAAAGCAAACAAATGATTTTCAAAAATCGTTTACTTTACGGAACTCTTTGAATTTGTTTGAAAGAGTTTGAAGTCATTTAAAACAACTATCACTTATGATCAACAGCACAGCAACAGCAGCTCACAAATGAATGACAATCTACAGTAGAACAAAATTCCCACCATTTCTCACCATTCATTCCTCGGAGAAGCTAGACGGTTCTGAAATTTTCCCGCGTCCACTTCGTGATGACTTTACAGGTGTCAGCTGGGCGTTGTGGTAGAACAAGAGAGGGTTTCCCAAAATTATGGAAATATGCATCGGTCGTCGTCGAATCGAACAGCTCTTCCGAAAATAACCCGCCAAAGTAGCGTGTGAGAGACCAGAATTAAAAACAAGCAGAAGGACCATAACCCTCGACAAGACGACGACGACCGGCTAGGGCCCTTGATCCGGTTGAGCGATTTTCTTTATTCGGTACAACCACCTAAACGACCATCCAAAACCAAACGGCCAAAAAACCGACCGAGCGTCTGATCGACCTTCCTTCATCCATGTGACTGCAATTTTTTATGTGTCGATTTGGTGGAGTAGTCACTTTCCCATCAAAAATAAGTTGTTGGGTGTTTTTTATTCAGGAATTCAAACCGTGCAATATGTTTACCATTAATTAAGCTTCAGTGCATCGAACGTGAACAGTGAATATATTAGTCTGTAGATTTTTTAATCCCTTTGGCAATAGGGGAGAACACCTTCTAAGGAGATAAAATCCTTTTTAAAATAAATTTAAGAAAATACACTTTGGCAGTACTTATTCTTACTTTTTCACATCTCGGAATGTTTCTTCAAGTGCACTTTCGAGAAAAAGTCGATTCAAATCACTTGAACGAAAATCGATATAATAGATCCGGAAACTTTTTATGAAGAAATCGGGGTTTCCCACACCCATACAAGAAGTTGCAAAAATCCAATGCTTATTTAGCAATTCTCTGCCGAAAATGTGCTGAAATGTGCACAGAAACAAGAAAAAAACACAGCGCCGTAGGGAGAGTCGAACTCACAACACCAACTATATCGTCTTGCCAGTCCGTCATCTTAACCAGTGTACTATTTGAGCTTACCAAATTTGGCAGGGGAGGGAATTTGGGTACGATAAATGTTTCAATGATCATTTCGGATCATTTGCTTCTTCCAGAGGGGAAGAAAGCTCCCTTAAAATTTTCACGTAACTCAAGAATTAATCGAGCAAATGGAACCAAATTTGGCATGGTAGAGTATAAGGGGACGTGAAATGTTTCAATGGTTATTTGGCACACTTTTCCTTTTTCTGTGGGTTGATAGAAAGAGAGGAGGAAGGCTCCCTTACAATTTTTTAAATAACTGGAGAACTAATTGAACCAATGAAATCAAATTTAACATGACAGGGTATTTTGGTACGAAAATGTTTTTATAATTATTTGAGGCCTTTTCTCCTTCCAACAGGTAAAATGAGAAGGGGGAGAGAGGGGAGGGGGGAGGGGGGGGCTTCCGTACTATTTTTTATATAGCTAGAGAATTAATCGAGCAAATGGAAACAAATTTAGCATGCAAGGGTATTGTGGTGCGATAAATGTTTCTACGAATCTTTGGTACCCATTCTTCCTTCCGGAATGAAGAGAGGAAGGGAGAGGGGGCTCCCTCACAATTTTATAACTTAAATTGAAAACTGTTCAATGAATGATCTATGATTGTTTGAAACCCATCGCTTCATCCACTAGGATGGATGATTGGAAGAGAAAAGTGGGGCTCCCTTACAATTTTTTTTTATAGAAAAACTTGAAAAACTATTCGAGCAAATGGAACCAAATTTGACAAGGAAGGGTTTTTAAGTACGAAAAAGATATTAATATTTGGTAACACTCCCTCCTTCCTGTGGGAAGATGGAAAATTCATCACTTGAGAAATATCCAAGTAAATGGGAGAGCATGTGGTACGAGAAATGGTTAAAGATTATTTGAGAACCCCCCATTCCTCCAATCGGGAGAAAGGAAGGGACAAGGGGGACATACAATTTTTTTTTGCACAATCCGATACCATCTCTAAATTTATTTTTTTTTGTATAGCTTGAGAACTTATCAACCACAGGAACCAAATTTGCTAAATATGAAAGGGTTTTCGGGTACAAAAAATGGGTATGATTATGAGCAACGTTTACCTCCTTCAAGCAGTGCTGGAACGAAAGCGGAGGGGCTTCAATATAAGTTTTTTTTGGCATAAATCGAGAACTTTACAAGTAAAAGGGACCATATTTAAAAAGGGAGGTTGATTGCGTACAAACATTTGTTTTTATGGTACTTCGTGAGCCTCTCCCACTTTGAAAAAAGCAAAGTGCACAGTGGTCAAAAATGTGGTCCAATCTCTTTGCTGTCTTGGACAAACTTATTCAAAATACATGTTTATGAAACTTTGTCTTGAACGTTAAGTTTCTAGAACATTCATCTTTTGAGTCACAGAGTAAATTCCTGAGACCTCATATTTTTTGACATGTTTTAGTATTGAGTTTTAATGAATTTATCCCTTTTTTCATATTCGGTTAATTACTTTTCTCCCAATAAATTTTGATAATAAAAACTTAAATAGGTTTAACACATTTGTTAATAAATTTTACCTGAAAATGGCCCTAGTTCTGCGCCGCGCGTGACGTGACGATAGTCGAGTCATCCAAGTCACTCTATTCCAGTAGTCGGTTTCGGTGAGGAACGTCACTTCGGATGAACCTTGTGAGTTCTTACCCTATTCTCGTAGTCACCGTGGGTGAGATTAGTCACATTCGGTTGACGATTTTAGGTGACAATTGTGGGTATTTTTTCAGGTGATGACGAGATAGAAATGAAATGAATAATTACGAAAATTACTGTAAAGCGGAGTTGTTGATTTTTTTTTATCCCGAATATTTTAATGCTTAAAATCATCAATAAATTTGTAAACACGATGATAATTTCTTTTCATAAACGGATTGGAGTTTAAGGGGGCTCGTTTTATTTAAGGGATTGCTGCGGCTTAATCTTTCTGAATGAAATTCCAAACTGTTTGTTACCGATGAGTTGTTTCGATGTTTGTATCCTTGAGGACGTCGTGCAACAATCGAGGTAGAGCTTTTGCATTTGCTCATTCGATGGCAAACTTAGTGAATTGAGCATTCAGTTGATCGGTTCCGGAGAAGACTTCCTTTAACTGATCGCACTGCTCGGTCGCCTGAATCAGTTGAGAAATCGGTTCCAGATTGCTGAACAGAAGCCGCGAGTGCAAGCAAACACGAGGCGCGGCCTGTTCCTGGGTCTTGGTCATTTTTTCGCAGAAAGCCAAAATAAGATTTTGTGCGGAATGGAAGCGATAATCGACACCACCGAATTCAGGACCGCGCCGATTTCTTCCACCGAATGGCCTTTACCCTCCTTGAAGCACACATCGCTGACATCGATGATTTTGCTAACCATCTTCGATTCCCTTGGAACACTCGCTGATCTCCGCCTCAAGCTATTTGAAATACTTCCGAATCAGGCCTAAGGTTCTTCGCGAAATTTGGGAAATTTTCCGAAGAAAAAAAAAACAAAAACATAAGTTTGGCAGTTCGGGGATCATTCAGTCACTCAGCTGGGAATGAACATCTGTTACTTGCTCTCACCAAGAAATATTTAAATGAGGTAGTGCCGAGAGCAACATTGAATTTTTTTTGTGACGTCACAAAAACGATTGTATCGGAAATTTATATGAGAATGGCTGAAATTTCAAAGCAAAAACACGTCTTAGAACGAAAATGAACTCCAATTTAATTTCGATTGTGATGTAAGGCCTCTATTTGTTATGAAGTTTTTTGATCCTTTGAAGATATCATTAGTTTTTTTTTATTACTTAATTAATGAATGTAATGTCATCTTGAAGTAAAACGTGCAAAAAATAAAAAAAATGCAACTTTTAAAAGATCTAGCAGGTAGTTATTGAGTGTTCAACTGATTTTCTGATTTTTACCCAATCGGTTTATCATTTACAATTCTTATGAAGAACAATTAACATCAATTAATTATTGTTAACTCGGTTTACTAAAATGCCAATAAAAGATTGCAATTTGAATAAAAAAAAAAATATTTTATTACTTTATTGTAATGAGGAGTTTAAACTGCACTGACTTGAACATTTTCATAGAATACTTTGAACAAATTTTAAAGCTTTGCTAATTTCAGTAGGGAAATTCCATAATTTTTTCCGAACATCGATGCTCTAAAATTACTGGAAAATCTAACTTTTTTGTACCAATCTTGAAGTACAAGAATACTTCTAGAATAACATGTTTTCAAAGTCGAAAATTTCCAGCAGATCAACGAAAAAGGCAATTTTCCTAGTAAATTAACAGATTTCTCGTGATTGTGACATCACAGTCTGTACCGAACAGGGCTGCCTTGGCACTTCTTTCTTTAAATATTCCTTGGCTGTCACCTCACTTAAACCGATTGTCGGCATAAGGTGACAAGTCGAGTGACGGTGGGGTGACTCGACAACCGTCTCGTCACGCGCGGCGCAGAATAAGGGCCAATAACTTCATGTTAGTCGTAAGAAGCTCAAATAAAATCAGTAATGACGGTGAAAATTGTTCTTGGTTATAAACATTTTGTCTCTGATTGTATATTAACACTTGTTGCGGATAATTTTGATGAAAATTTCAAATATTCTATTTAGTTTTTAATGAAAAAAACTATGCGATTATATCAATGCTTTCTATTTCTTCCATATTCATGCCCCTCATACTTCGTAGTCGATTATTTTCAACCAGATGATATTATCGGATGATGTATTAGAAGATATTTTTCTAGTAGGGGTTTTTCTGATTTTTAAAATGTCACCAATAACTGAAAAGACATCAGATGACTAGTCGCTTCTAGGGCGTTTATCACCAAAGAGATTGCGTTCCTGTGAAATCTGGGATGAAACATATCGAAAGAAGTGCCAAGCTATTTGAAGTTGCTTCTCTGATATTGAATTAGATGAAGGTCGAATTTGAGCAAGATATCTTCTAAATAGTTGTTGAAAAAATAGATGATCTTTAACCTTCAGCATATCATACTTTCAACCACACGTATCTACACGGTTAGGCATTCAGGACGATTTTTAAAACAAAAATTAGGAAGGGCAAAATTTATGCATATTTTTTAAAATTTAAAAAAATCGTTTATGAACACAAAATCTGAAAATTTTTAAAAAGGAATTTGTGTTTTTCATTTGATTTAGCAAATAATCTGAAAAATCCGAGCAAAACTTGGGAAGTTTTAAACAATCTTTGGACATCGCAGCCAGATTTGACTTATTTGGATTTTTTACTGGATTTATGGGCAAGCCTGAATATATCCAGAAAATCTGGAATAAATTATAATCAAAGCATAAAGCGATACCGTTCAGCATTCTTCTATACGATCTATACAGTGAAAGATACGCTGAAACACCTTAGATGTTTTGCTGAAACCATAAGTTTTTAATGATTGTGTAGCTTTTACAACAAATTCTATAAATTATCAAAAATTATTTGAAAAATTTACAAGTCTTTAGGGGATATTCGGCCTATTCGGCCTATTCGGCCTATTCGGCCGAATACTTAGCTCAACTATTCGGTGAGCCGAATATTCGGCTTAACGGTTTTTTGGCGGTATTCTGCGCCGAATATATTTTTTATGCAACGTGACGAATGTGTTACGACACTCCAACAGCGATTTTCTTTAAACATGCCAAGTAGCTGATACGACCTGTTTAAAACTGACTTAAATTTTGTTATTGTTTTCTCAGTTTTGTATGAATGTTCTCTTTGATGTGTTTGGAGACATCTGGTGGCCCAGCCAAAAAACAAAAATTGGTTCATCACTTTTTTCATTTTTAAATGTTCTACTCTCATCGACTGAAATCTGGCTATTAGGAAATTCAGAAAAAAAAAAACTTATATATTAGGAACTATCTTTAAAGTTTCAATCAACGATATGGAAAAAATGAAAACGTAATAAATTTTTTAAACAAACGAAATTGTTTGAGCTTATATAATTTGTAATGTTAACTTTTGCATGCCAATTTTAAAAGACACGAATGTCTGAGGAGGGGAAAAGTGTCTCTTATAAAAGAATTAATAATAATTTTCTATAATCCATTTCTTTTATCTGTATGAGGGCATAACGAGCGCCCAGGGCATAATGAGCACTCCATTTTTCTACATAAGTACGTACTTTCTTAAACAAATTTTCATGAGGACTTGTTTCGTACTACCTATAGAATTAATTTTTCACCAAAAAAGATACATATATCCTTTTCATCTTTACAGAAATATTAAATAATAACCAGCAAGGTTCTAAATTGACGAAAATATTATAATTTTTGAGCACCACCAAATAAGCTTTTATGACCTTTAAATCAGCTTGATCTGAAATGTACGCACTGCAACATGATCTACACATTGTTTCTCAATTTTCAGCGTCATAAATTTTTTGATTTTTCACTTGAATCAATTTTAAAACACGTTTTTACTTAAATTTGTTGACTAGGGGCATATAGAGCACCATATTATCGAGGCATAATGAGCATTTTCTGCCGTTGAATCTAGCAGCGAATTAAAATTGATTTATAGAGCCACACCTTCACTAGTTTTCATCCGACGATTCAGCCTATTGGTAAGGTGTCGGAGAGGTAATTAAAAGACTAGAGTTCGATTTCTGTTCGAGGTGATTTTTTTCCATTTACAATTCATGATCGCTTTTTTTACGGCTAGTAGCATCATCCGCATTTTACGGCTAGTAGCATCATCCTTCAAACAAAGCCCATAATGTATGAGCGTGCGTGAATTGTTTTTATTCTACAAACAGACCTAGATTATTTTGTTATTGCTTTGTTTGATGAATCTACGACAAACCTGACCTCATCGAGTTGAATTCGCTGCTAGATTCCCCGACAGAAAACGCACATCTTGCTCTGATTAATGGTGCTCATACTGCCTCAGGGGGGGTTCTCATTATGCCTCTACAGTGGCTGGTTTTCGGCTTTTGGCAAATTTTTTTAAAATGCATTTTTTAACGTTTTCATCTAGTTTTTCACGTTTCAGCCCGTTAGGGAATAGGCTTTTTAAGTGTCTGAACACGAAACAATAATGTATCCTCCATATTATAGCTATTTTCTATGGTTAAATAAGTGTTTTTCTTAAGGTGGCCATTATGCCCCCATCTCCCCTATCCTTTCCGTATATTGTTGCCGAACCCCCAAACCGAAGTTTTCACCAACACCAGCGATGGTGATATCACTGACGACATTGTATGTTGATCAGACATCTACCAAACATCTTCCAAGTGTCGGAATCAAACAAAAAAAGGGTTGCCGATTGCCGAGGTGTGTGGTGAATTGCTCATTGTCGCTGGTTGGCAAGGTTGCCAATCACCAGCGCGAAAACTTCGGATTTCAACAGCATTGACAATATTGAGCACTAGGACGTGGCCGGTGCCATTATTGATGTTTAAAGAGAGAGCATCAGTTTTGGTTTATGCTATAAATCCCAAACAACCATCCTTTATTTATCATGGTATTCGAAATAAGTTTTTTTTGAGAGCGACTACGAAAAAAAATTACGTCTTCAATTGTACAAAGCTTCTAGAGAATTATTATGTTTTTTGATTTTCCTGATTTAATTTTCGTGTTTAACTGCTGGTCAACATAAAAAATATATTAATAAATAACGATACTTTTCCTGAAATTTTGAAACAGTTATTATGACTTAAGAACTTCGTTCGGTTTTTTTTTTTCAGAAGAAAAATGTCGTTGGTCATCGGGATAGCTCTGTTGAATAAGTCGTTCGCTCGTTTGTCCGCTTACCATTCGATTGCTGATGATGATCAGCGTACCGTGAAACGCGTGAAACCCCATCCGAGTGAATGCGCCGCTCCGCGTATGTTTTTTTTAATTCTTCTAGCCATGGGAACCGTTCTGCCGTCTGATAAATGTCCGCATGCATAGTAGGATCTTTTAAATGCAACAGCGAACGACCTTTTCCGAGAGGGGTTGCTGGTTCACTTCTCCGGGTTGTTGGAATGAACTCTCTCTCTCCCACTGTGAAATTTTCCCACCCCTAGCGAACTGGCTGACGGAGGAATTTCTGCAATGGCAAAGCAGGCGGTTGGCTGGGCCAATGTTGTTGTTTTGGGTTCACTTTGGAGGAGTTGTGGTGTTTCTCGTGTTTTGGAGACGCGTGCAAGGGAGTTTCTCTCGATTTGTCGGGGGCAATAAATGCAATAAATAACAGATGATAAGGGATTTCGGTTAGGTGAGCAGCTGGTGAGTGAATTCGTTGTTGAGTGAACTCAGTGAGATAGGACTGCGAAGAACGCGGTTTCAATTATTTCAAGCTGTTGTTGGTTGGCTTCTCGGCGCGTTTGCACCGTTTGTTTCGTCCCATTCGTCCCGGTTTGGGTTGACGATGATGACAAGTGGGTGAAACATGTTGTCAGGTTTCCTTAAGTTTTCCGCTCATTCTCTTTTGTTTTCTGGCAGCTCTGCGTGCGGTTCGTGGTGTTGCTGTTGGAGTGTGTTTGTTTGATGAGAAGGAGCACACGTTGCAGCCGGTGGTCTTCGTCACCCCAATGTTGAATTGGTGAATGAATTTATTTTCAAAATTCGAGCATGTTGGGGGAGCCGTTTGACGTTTACGAGCGGCAGTTTAATTTCAACCGTTGGTTCCGGCGCTAGCAAAAATTTGCTCCGCCTGCACTTGGTGTCCGAACGTCCGAAAAAAAAACTACGAAATACCGTGTAACGACTATACGATGAAATTTTCCTACCAGCGACTACCGTGCTAGAGGTTTGTCCAACGTTGTTTTGCCAGCAGTGTTGTTAATTTGTTGTTTTCGCGCGTGGTTTATCTCAGCAGGAAAATTTTTGCGAGCGAGATTGTGTGAGCGGGAAAATCGTGATGCCCAATGCAGAAATCTCACGTGAGCAAGTGAAAGAATTTTCCTCCAACAATCTTGGGGAGGAAAACCCGACCCGAACAGAAGTCGTCGTCGTCAGTCTGTCAGAGTCAGTGTCTCGCGAAGAACGTGTGCAAAGTTTCTTGGATCCCCTTGGCTTACTTAGCTAGGCTTGGGGCCCGCAGTCGTTTGTCCGCACAGGTTGTCAGTGTGAATCTCTGTATCTTTAGCCAATAGGGAAAAAAAACAGAGAGGAAGAAGAAATCTAGAGCATGCTTTGCAGCCGACGTCGACTAGGAAAGAGGATCTGAGCACAGCACCGTAGCAGGCGTAGCGAGCAGAAGAAAAATAATAGTAAACTAGGATAAAAAAGTGAGAATTAGCATTCCTTTTCTCGAGCAGCGCGCCTACTTGGGTGATGATGATGGTGATGGGGCCAAAAATTGGTTGCTGCTCTGGAGCTATTTGAGCGCTGATGTAATTTTGCTGTTGGCTGCTCTGCTTGAATTATATTTTCGGGACTATTGGAATTGGGAGCAGAATAATGCTGAACTTTCTGCCCGAAGAAAAAGCGAAGAACAGGAAGAAGCCAAACACGGGCAAAATTGGCCAAGTTTTCGCTGAGATTTTTCCGAGATGGGCGAATGAGACGACGACGACGACGGACGGTGAAAATCGCAGATAATTTTGTCGTTTATCGTGTGTGTTGTTGGTTTTCTGCGAGCAGCATCGGAGGGAAAGGAGCAAAAAAATCTCAGTTTGTGTACTTGTGTGATGAATTTTTGATGCTCATAAAATCAATATTGTGAGAGCGCTTTAGGAGAGTTCCAGCGCGTGTTCTGTGTGTGCAGATAGTGAAAATTGATTTTCATCTCGACGACTGGCGATCGGGATTGGGTCGGATTGGACCGGACATGGCGAAGGACCCCGCTGGTGGATTTCGGTGGTGCGTTTCCACGAAACTCGCCAAGAAGAAACCCTGTAGAATGTCAATTGTCTTCATCTCACTCGCGAGCGCGCGTGCCATTGTTTGTGTGTGTGTCGGTGCGTTTAACTCGGTGCATTACCACCCACCACAGCATCCCAACCTA
This sequence comes from Uranotaenia lowii, assembly GCF_029784155.1. NCBI lineage: Eukaryota > Metazoa > Arthropoda > Insecta > Diptera > Culicidae > Uranotaenia > Uranotaenia lowii. Next base: position 432,263,203 of record NC_073692.1, read on the forward strand.
TAAGCGAGGGGGGTCATCTTCGAGGGAAGTGGGCTAGAAGTCTCTTGCAAAATGGTGAAATGCAGTCATTCCAAGACAGCTGCCAGCAACCCCCCGAACGAAAATACTTTACTTTCGGGGTCTCCCCGGAGAATGAAAAGTGGCTATTCCGTTGAAAAAGATGTCCTTTGGAGTGCTCTTTCTCTTTTTTCGGAAGGGGGCCTCTTCTCACTCAGATAATCGCACTCGACGAGGACCACTTTTGTGATGCTCTGCTGAAAACACTCTGTCACTGTCCTCGCGTAACAAATCCTAACTTGACAGAGCCGAGTAGCAGAAAGTCCCAAAGTTTGGCAGTGGCAAACGGATTGGCCAACAACAGCTGAACGTTCGCTCGGTCGACAGACCGAATTTCGTTCAGTAGGAGTAGAACCAGGGGGGATGAAAGGGATTTCGTTTGGGAGTGATATTACGCGGGCAGGAAATCGTGGGAAAACATCGACAGCTCTCGGACGGACACAGCTCGAGAACTAAACTACACTACACACTATGCTAAGAAGAAGAGTGGCTTAGAAGCACATGTCTGTCCCGGTGCGGTGTGTGTCATCGTAGATATCTGCGTGTATACCCGCGTGTGTATGTATGTATGTGTACCTTCGTTCGTGTGTCGCGGTATAAATAATTTAGTATTTTCCGAAAAAGGAGTAGAGGATTTGGTTTCGGGTTTTGGGTAGTTCAATCAGCTTGAAAGTGGATCCCCTGACAAATCTTCCAACACACCCTCATCATCTGGACCGGCTGCAGCATCTTCTCGCACTTTCTGGATTTGGTGGCGGAAAATTACGGTAAGAGCTCGACGGAAAAACGGTGGTTTTCTGGAAATCTTTCTGATGATGATAAGAAACTCTGGGGACTCTCGCTTCAAGATAAGGACCAGTGAACTGTAAACAGCCATATCGGTTCGCTTGAAACGGAGGCGTGTGTGGGAATGCCAAGACGTCTGAGGACGACGTCGGCGGCGTATCGACCTACCCCTGAGTCTACATAGCGATGCGATGGATGTTTGATAAGATAACTGCGCTATTTAGTGCGGCGTTGCGTTCGCTGGTGATGATAAACTTCGAAGTGGGATCCGGGTGTTTTTGGGTCCGGAGCAATCCGGAAAGAAACTTTTTCAATAAAACTATTAACGAGTGATTTATCGGAGGTCGAGCAACTGCTCAAGAGGAGTTGCTTTTGGTTGAACTTTTTTAAACATAAACTTTGCTCGGGTTTTGAAACAGTGAAGAACCGCATTGAGCACATAGTTTCAAAGCAAAATCTACGGGACATTAAAAGTTTATTTTAGATTATCTTTGTCGCTATCGTTTTGTTTTATCTTATATGTTATGCCATTTTATTCATACGAACAAAAGATTTGATAAAATACTTTCTAACGTACAATGTTCCTAGCCAGAGGATCGCACTAATCCAAAAGTAATATAATGCTTAAGTACCTATGAAATTTTACTATTATTTGTTCATTCCTACTGTTCTCATAATTCTTATGATGAAAAATAATTCAATTTTGTTTTTAATTTTTCAGTATTCAAGCGGAAAAGTATTAATCATTTATAAAAACCGGAATTCAGCTATCTTCAGCAACCTATTTATCCATTTATTTTCTAGCTTTTAGCATTGTTGCCCAAAAAGCTTTATTTATCTGTAAATTCGAGTTATGCTAAATAAAAATCATTCTTATTTTCTTGCTATCGAAATACCGGTATATGAACTTTTCATTTACCGTGGTTGATTTAAAAGGAATCTTTCGATTGCTTTGACTCAGTCAAAATTTTCAATTTTACTCGGTTCTTGTGAACGTCTTCGTACATATAAGATTTTGGAGACGTTTTTTGAGATACTAGTCTCCAAAATTAAAATCTTGCCAATCCAAGTATTTTACTCGAGAAACTGCTCATAAAAAAGCAAAAGCAATTGCTAGTGTTTTATTCATAACAGCCATTGTAATGAATAATCTTTCCCACTTCTTAAAAAAGGTAGGCTCCCATATAAAATTAACGAAATCGTTGCAACTCAAACAATTTTTAATTTTTTTTTATAGAAATTGATCTACAAACGTGTTTGCCAAAAAGTCGATTTATTGTATAACATTGAATCGAAACGACTAAACTCAAATACGATACATTTCGTCATCTCAAACAAACTGATTATTTTACTTTTCACTTATAGTATAGCATAAAGTCTGTTTCACATAGAATCTGGTCGGATAAAATAGATCATTTCTCCGCAAAGAAATAACGTACAACAAAAGTAAAAATGTCATTTTGTAGGGTGTTTATAGCACTTTAAGGAAAAAAATACATAAAAATCATTCGTCAGCTATTCGGATGAATTGTTGAACTTGTTTTGTGATACCACCCATCATTTTCTGCACAGTACTGCTGGTAACCTCATTCGCCATCTTGTTCCACCACTTTTCCATTTGAGGGGTTTTTTTTTTCATGGTTCTGCCACATTTCTTCAGTTTGCCCTTAACTATTGCCCAATATTTCTCGATGGGACGAAAATCCGGACAGTTTGGTGGATTGATACTTTCAACAAAATCGATCTTGTTCTCCTTATACCACTTAACGACATCTCGGCTGTAGTGGCAGCTTGCCAGGTCCGGCCAGAACTTCACCGGACCTTTGTGGGACCGAATGAATGGCAAAACCCTCTTCTGGAGACATTCTTCTTAGTAAACATTTCCATTCATTTTGTCCCCAGTGATGAAAATCTTAGTCTTCTTCCCACAACTACAGATCCCTTGTTAAATCATCAACTTACGAGCAAATTTATCTGCGAAATCAAACTTGAATCTACCCGCAACATTCCCTTTACACTTCGCAAGGTAAAATTTGTCACCGGGTATTTGTCCAAAATCCATTTTGACGTAAGTTTCGTCGTCCATCAAAATGCATCCGTTGTATTTGGTCAACACTTTCTCGTACAACTTCCTTGCCCTGGTTTTAGCAACCAGGTTTTGTTTCAGCGTCATGTTGGGGTGTTGGCTTGCATGTTACGACCGCAAGCCTCCTCGCAAACAAATTCGTCGAGCTGTACTGTGGTTCGTCTTGAACTTTTTCGCCAAATCACGCAAGGAGATTCCAGGATTATTGTGAACTGATCGAACTGATCCTTTGCTCGCAGCTTCCGGTCATATGTTCCACTTTTACGCCTGGTTTGTTTTGCTCGATCCACCGTAAGGGTCTCCCAGTAACGTTGCAGCACCGAATTTACAGTCGATTTTGGATATTTCAGGAGTTTCGGGATCTATACCCCTGGCCCCTGACCACAACGGTTTCTCTACGTGAGTGTGCAGAATTTTCTCTCGCCTTTCGCGTTCCATCGTCGATAACTTTTGACTGACTGCTTCAATTTTGATGAAATTTTCACCACTAAGTAAACAAACCATCCGGATCAAGCACTGTCATTAGATTCGCGATGTGACAACTAGGGGCGCTGCAGTAAATGAAAAGATGCGATCAGATTCTATGTGAAACAGACTCTAACATTGGGTGACTACATACATCTTGCATTGGCTGATACACAAGATGCAACTCAGAATTAAAACCAACACAAGATACCAAAATGAGTATCTGGATGCTACACTCATTTCTAGTGTTAATTTGAAAGATAAATGTGGTATTTACTTTAATGCACACCACTTCAAGACAATGTAATCATAATGTGATAATCTTATACTAAAAATAAACAATCCATGTGCAGAGAACTCTAGCGACCTAGAATGTTGTATTCAGAGAAGTATAGGGAAGGGATATTTTTACAGGGAATATTTTTTGGAGAATGGAAAAAGGATTAAAATACAACAGAAAAATCAACATGTGACGTTTAAGATATAATTTAATAAAAGAAACGATCACACCAAAGTCCATTGAAAACTGGTAGGTTTAAGCCGTTGCTGTCTCTCAATCCTTCCTGGTTTTTGTTGATCGAAACAAAATTCTTGAAACATATGAAATTCACCTTATTTTAATTTACGAAACAACAAACGGACAAAAGCGACGTCGCGGATAAAACACGACAATCTCGAGCACGGCCTGCTGCGCCTCCCACTGATTTGATTACTTTTCACATTTTTACATAACATCGATACGCACCTTCATATTAAGAAAACGTGTGCGTTCAAAAGAAATTTGTGCAGTGCAAAATAGGACCAACAAATGTTTCGTGCTTGTCATATAGCTCAGTTAGCAAGTCAGTTGTCTCCTGAGCCGATGTCCGCGAGCTCGATCCCAAGGGTAAACACAGTTGTACCGGATAAGTTTTTCAATAACTGTCTGCCAACTGCCACGTTGATATAAAGTTGTGAGTGATATGGAACTGGGAAAACGACTGTAATCGTCACAAAAATGATAAAAAAATGATAAAAAAATGACTATACCAAATTGAGGTTTATACTGAGATAAAAAAGTTTAACAATGGTTTTCATATTCTGTTGAAGTTTTTTTTTTTAAAATTAGTTTTGATCAACACCCGATTTCAGGACTACATAGCTTAACATAGAAAGGACATTTTTTCAGAACTTGGAGGTCGATTTCTCTGAAGTTGTCTTCGTAGACCGCAATAAGTGATATTATGTTTTAAAGGTTTTCACCAGAGAGTTTTTTTTGTTTAGGTTATGTGTATCTGAACTTTGAAAAACATATCTTCTAAAGAAACATGTTTCTAAAAACCTCTTCATACAAATATGACACAACTCGAATAATTTCTAGAAACTACTGAACCGGTCAACGTGAAATTTGGTGTGTAGTCGCCTTCAAGGCCGAGAATGGTTTCTACAATCATTTCAAACCTTTCCAAATCAATGGAGAGGGGGGGGGGGGGGCTCTAATACAAAATTATACAAAAATATGACACAATTCAAACAATTAAACCGATCAACGTAAAATTTGGTATAAAGCTGTTTTCAAGACCGGGAATGGATTCTATAATACATTCAAATCCCTCCGAATTAAGGAAGGGGAGAGCTTTAATAAAAAGTTAATATCGATATGTCAAAATTTGAACAATTTTCAGAACCACTGAAGCGATCAATATGAAATTTGATGTTTGTAGCAGTTTTCAAGACCGGGAATACGTTCAAATCTCTGTCAAATCCAAAAGTGAGAGCTCCATGCTTCCGAAAATCAATCATTTTCACTGAGCCATGCTTGACTACATTCAGAACCAAAAAATCAAAGCAGTCAAATTTTCCTTCTTCAACCAAATCATACAAACAATCATGCATGACAACGACGCTTCTGTATTTGAAACACTTTTGCGATACATGATGAGGTAAAAAAGGACGCAGACTATCAGCAACGAACGTCTCGATGCTGATTTCCTTCCCCTAACGACTTTCAACCTTTAGGATCATAACTGATATGTATCAGTTCTGAGCGATCTATGTAGGCTATCAGATGATTTTTTATTTTTCGTTTTGCCTAGAAGGACAAAATCATGACTAGGTAACCGCAATGAACTGTCCAGCATGTGCTACAGCTTTTTTGAACATGTGGTCCTGGTATTTATTCAGATTTTTCCTTTTGAAACATTAATGATCGTCTATCAACAACGAGCATTATCAACAATGATGCGAGGATAGACGTTCGGGAATGATTGAGGGAGCGACGTTCAAAATGTATCACCAAGTATGTCGATCACCGTCGATTAGCCACGTGACGAATAGCAACGGTAGCCTCCGGTGGGGCATGGTATATCTTCTTGTATCAAGTTAGTGTTGATTTTCGACATATGTTCAATGGGTACTTTTACCACGTGCGTATCACAGCACTCGGAGGAAGCATCATTCTAGCTAGAAACCATTCCTGATTGCTTTTCTTGAGCGATTTTCCGACCACTGGAGAGCTCACATACAAAATTAACAAAAATTCAACAATTATCGAAGAATTTTTGTTAAAAATCGATGATCGTAAGCGATTTGACATGATGAGGTGATTTTTCGAATTGACAAATAAGTTTTTACAAAATGAATTGATCATTTTAAAGGGATAATTTATTGGGTTGAAGATCCTTCGTCCAAATTTTCTAAAGGGTGGCTCTTCTAACCTTCAAACCTTCAAGTTACGTTGAGACTCAAGACAATCTAGAAGCTCAGAACTTAAAATACGTTTTTTCTATCTGTAAAGTTTTTTTTTGCCAAATGAAGAGATATGAAAAATATTTTGTCCATCCATTCCTTTAGTTTCATTGGAAATTCAAGATATTTTAGTCATTTTTATATTTTTTTTTCATAGTTTTTTTTATATTTTAGTTTGGATAAATCAGTATACTTTGAAAATCTTTTCACACTCTTCTAATTCATAGTAAGAAACCTAAATTATATATTGACCGAAAAAATTAAAATAATGGAAATCAGCTGGAAATTTAAAAAATATTTGAAATCTGTAATAATTTCAAAATATCGTGTTCTGTGACACAGATGCTGAGATAGAAGTTTCCTCAAAACTCTGTGAAATAACAGATTTTTCTGTGATTTTGGCAATTTTGCTTGAAGCAACTCATTCATAGAATAAAGTTTATAATAAATTCCGGTTTCTTATGAATCACGATATAAATTATTTATATTCAAAATTTATGGAAACATTAATTATTTAGCTCAATTGATAAAACAATTATTTCTCAAACCGATTTCCAGTTCGAGCTCAAGTGTAAAATCAAACACAAGGGAATCGGATAGGTTTTCAATACCAGACGACCAATTGAATCCTGGAGTATTATAAAATAGCTAACCACTTATGCTTTGCTACACTTTGTAAAACTGAAGGATTGTGTGTAAAACACAATTTGAATTTTTATTTATTAGGTATAGTTTATCGTTTCCGGAGAACCGGAGTAGGCTTTGGCGGCATAGGACGAAGAAAATTTTCCGCGTGTGTCAAAATCATTGTGTTAAGAAAAATTTTGTTTTTTAAAAGAAATTAATCGAAAAGTGAAATGTCTATCCTGTCAGGCTATCGAAAATCGATCGAAGAAATTCTCCTCTGGCAGAATTAGTATTTTGCAGTAAAACGAAGTTAAGTAGGTAGGCGTTGTCGGGTCCGTGATTGTTTTCAAAAGAGTGCTTTTTGACTAATTGTTCGAAATTTGTTCCATTGCACAAATGACCGGATGTCTACTGAAACACTGATCACCGGATGTGTTTGGAACGGACTTGCAGGTTGATTGCTAGTGCAACAAGTGGTGTGAATAGTGTTTCTCTTATGTAATTGAAGAAATTCTAGAATCCTTTTCAAATGGTATGAGGTAAGATGTTAAAAATGTGTAACTTTGCGTTAAACTATATTCATATTTTCATAATAGCTTAACTATATTATTGGGGATTCGTGGGTAGGACAGGACATCAAACGAGCGGAAAACTGATAAACAATGGATTGTGGGTTCAAGCCAGCCGGAGTTTTTCGGCAAATTTGGAATCATGAGTAGGTTACTTAGGTACCTTTTCAGGATTTTTTATTTGTTTCGAACAGTTTGAAGGGAGTGAGATGAGTCAAACCTGTCCCAAGCCAGTGGTAACGGACCCCTTGGTTGTGCTGCAATTATTGTTTATGAGTTAAGCATGAACAATATTTGACTGCGCGATCGAGATTTCCCGTACCGACTCGGGTCGAAAGACCTATCAGCCACTGGTGGGTTTTAATACATACATACATACATACATTAGGTATAGTTTATCGTTTCCAATTGGAATTTTAACATCTAAAACAACCTCTTTAAATGAAAGCTACTTCTTAAAGTTCGAATAGTATTGGCAATGAAGATTGATTCTCATTCTGAAATAATGACTTAACTTTATTGGCTTCATTAGTTCTCGTATGTTACAAAAACACGAATAATGTTTTTTTATGAGTTTTTCTACCATTACCATTAATTAAGAATCAGTTTATAACGGTCAAGGGTGACATAAATTGACGTTCAAAGTCAGCGTAGATTGATGAAAATTGATGCAGAAATGCGTATGTTTTTAAATCTTCTAATAACATTATTTCAGTTAATAAATTTTAGCAAAAATGTTAATGCTTGTATGAAAAGATCTTGAACAAGTGTTTTTTCAACATTTCGATAAGATTCATAAACAATCATTGCCTAGATCTTAAGGAAAGTAAAAGTTTCGCTCAAGATCATTTACCCTAAGCCTCATCCGGACGTTTGTATTGAATTGATGAAAAAATTGCAAAAAATTATTCGCCGGTTGTCTAAATAAGAGCAATCAGCGTAGTTTGTTAAAGACATGAACGTGCATATAAAAGTGGATTTTTGGGAGAAATAATTTGAATGCGAGCAACTGAGCTTGCGTTTGAAATTTATAAATACAGTTTTAGATACTGTTCACAGTATTGATTCGATATCAAGAAAATGAGGACATAAATCAGTTAACGAAGGCTTGTAAAGTCTCAACCGAAATCTGTTAGCTGTAATAAGTAACACCAGCAGTAATAATTTATTTTGAGGGAATGGTATATATAAAACTTGAGTGTACCATTCTACGAATAAAAAGTGGTATAATCTTCGAAAGTGGTATTTCGCAAACATTTACAAGCTCAAGATACTGGATTATCATTGTATAACACATGGGTAGGATAAAAAACATTAATATAATTTGAAGACTAAAAAAAGGATGTGAAATCTCTTCCAACGTGATTATCCCAATCAAAACTAACAAAACTTACAAAACCAAACATGGGCAAAATTTATCATAAGATGAACAAAAAGCTTCCAAAATTTCGAAATGTTAAACGACTCATTTTGATTTTTATTTTATGTGAACCCGAGCAAAGCCGGGTAAAATCAGCTAGTATTCTATAAACAATGCTTTTGAAACCACTCCTTAAACTAACCAGTAAATTGTTACTCTAGGGATGTGCCTGTTGTTAATGGAAGCAATTTCCCTGTACCAAGAGACAACAAGCATCGAAACTTTCACATCAAAAGCTTAAACTTTCCGCCCTGGCTCTGGGTCCTTGCTCGCTTTTATCTGTCGGTGAACTGGAACAGTAGTTGATAACACCACTCTGCTGCACCGAAGTTTGTTTTTCGGAAGTTTGTTTTTTTAACTGAATAAAATTTTTCATTGTACTTCCCGTCGAATGACTCTATTCAAAAGATAAACAAACTCTAATTGAAAGGATCCACCCTATGGGCCGTGACGCCGGACGACGGACGTCGACGAAGCCATTATATGGAGAAGAAATAAGTTCGCAACCGCAGAACAGATACAAGGATTTGCGTTTTGATCCGGCGAGCGAAATAACGTCATCGTCCCAGAAAGCAATCGCCGAAACGGTTTCGATTCGCTCGCGCTTGCTTTTGGCTTGTTGGCTGTGAAAATTTAATGCTACAATTCGCCGTTTGCTGTTCTTTAATCTAGTAGCCTAGTAGGCCTTTGCTAGTCGCTGCTGGTTGAGAAAGGAAGGCGGAGAGAGATGAAAAAAAAAAAAAAATTAAAACTGCCTACCAAAAACTCGACCAAAAACTAAAACAGCATGCCGCGGCCTACTGAAACCGAGACTGAGGGTAGGAAGGGATACACACCTAGTAGTACTATACCACACTCCCAGCGACTACTGAGATGATCATCATCATGCATACGAAAACGGAAAATGTTTTTCTCGAAACCGGGTGAAAAGTTGTACAGTCACAGAAATTCTGCTGCTCTGCCACGGCGAACGAGCAGGCACAATGCAGGAAAAGCAACAGTAGCAACAAGAACCAAAAACACGCAGAATTATCCTCCCAGCAGAAAGTGAAAGAAATGAAATGCTATTTTTGTGTTGTGTTCGTGTACCGTAAAGAGGAGAGTTTTTGGAAAAGTTTATTTCTTGACTTTTTCATCACTTACTGCTGCTGCTGCTGATGCGGGTTCAGTTCAGTTCAGTTCCGTCCTATGCTACTCTGCTGTGGGTTTGGGTACAATTGAAGGCAGCCAGCCGAGTAGAGGCGTGCTTCAGTTAGTGCAGAGTTGGTTGTTTAATTGAATTGTTGGATACTTTTGTATCGTTTTGAGAAAATGGTGGATACGTTTTTAAAGTGTGTTTGTTGGCAAATGCACTTCAGCCATTTTGGAACGAGGAAACTTGTTCTGATGAATCACATTTTTTCAAAACGTTGACAACATCACAGATTCTTGCAGAAATGCAAAGAGTTAGGTCGATTGTGATTCTAAAAGAAAAAAATCTAGGAAAATCATGCTGGAAAGAATCTGAGGAATGGCAAGGTGCTACTTTGTCTCATAAAATTGGTATGTTACATTGAACTATAATTCTATTATTCATTGGAAGTGCTTGACATCCAATAATGATTCGAAATGTTCATGCCTTTCACCCATTCTCTCGGGGGAATATTTACGAACGCCTTTCCCCCGGAGAGGTTCAGTTCAGTTATCAATAAACAATTCCGAATTATTTATTAAGAGCCTGTGGAAAGACAAAGTTTAACACCCTCGGTACGGCGGATCTATAAATCCGCACCCGGAAATCCCCTCTGGAGCAACAATTTGGGGGTCCTGGAGAACTGGCTGGCTCCTAGTATAGTTGTACACGCTGCTCCCTCCCAGCGATAGAACTCACAATGGCAACAAAGTCACGCACGAGCAAACAATGTTAGGCAGGAGTTAATCGGTTCCTCGGTTCTTCCGATACGAACCCCATTACGAAGTAATGGATTTGACGCGCTCGGTGACTGAGGTTTGTGCTATCCCCACTTCCCGATTTCCATTATTTCCTGCCTGCCTCCCTATTTCACATAAGCCCCAAGAATATTTTTTTCCGAAGTCCAGGAAATATATTTATGTTAACAACTCTGGGAAAAGGTTTTCTGTAACCATCAGTTGTTGTTCAGTAGTTGTAGTTTTGGGGGGAAGTTTTTTCGCCCCCTTTTTGTCTAGTAGGGGAAGCAGGAAAAAAACATTTCAAATCAGAATCGGTCCCAACCTATGTTAATAAATGATGAATCGGGGAGGCGCCCAGGCAGTTGTTGTAGGAAGGCTCTGACTCGACCCTCTCGGATCACCCTGAACTAAACATGGGCGTTGTCGGAACAGTTTTTGGGTGAATAAACCAAACTCTGCATCAAACAATTACCTCGGTTTGCGTGTGTGTCCCATGACATGGGAATAGGACTATGCTTTTATGGAAATGTCGGTCAAAAATCACCAAACAACTTCGGTGCCACCACACGGTTCAACTTTTTATCGCTCTCAATTATTTATACAACTTATCGGATAGCAACTTTTGTTTTACATCTGAATCTGGTGGTCCCAGGGAGGCAGACCATTTGCCCAGACCCAGCACAATGACCACGCATGTTGGTCGAGTCGGGTGAAACCAAATGGACACAGTCATGTGACAAATTGATGGTTGTCGTCGTAATTTAGCTCATTATGGTGTTGATTCTTCTATTTCCCTACACAATATATGTATTTATTTACGACATCAAATGAAGTTTTTCAAAGGCAAACTTTGTGGGAAAACAAATTTAGAGCCTAACTAATATCGGTTTTTGATCTAGGTACGGCACACCAAACGAGCATTTTCTAATCAATTTTTAGTATCGCGTGGGAGCTTTTTGAAGCAAAAGGCACACTTGTTAGGACAGGAATCGGAATGCGAACCATTATAAATAGATTGTGGGCTGCCAAACATGAGTTTGTGGATAAATTAATAACGTTAATTTAATTTTAAAACTGTTATCAATACCTATAATCAGTTATCAGTAAAATTGCATAAGAAGCAAAACTGCAAAATTACAAAAACGACAAAAAATGACAAAAATGACAAAAATGACAAAAATGACAAAAATGACAAAAATGACAAAAATGACAAAAATGACAAAAATGACAAAAATGACAAAAATGACAAAAATGACAAAAATGACAAAAATGACAAAAATGACAAAAACGACAAAAATGACAAAAATGACAAAAATGACAAAAATGACAAAAATGACAAAAATGACAAAAATGACAAAAATGACAAAAATGACAAAAATGACAAAAATGACAAAATGACAAAAATGACAAAAATGACAAAAATGACAAAAATGACAAAAATGACAAAAATGACAAAAATGACAAAAATGACAAAAATGACAAAAATGACAAAAATGACAAAAATGACAAAAATGACAAAAATGACAAAAATGACAAAAATGACAAAAATGACAAAAATGACAAAAATGACAAAAATGACAAAAATGACAAAAATGACAAAAATGACAAAAATGACAAAAATGACAAAAATGACAAAAATGACAAAAATGACAAAAATGACAAAAATGACAAAAATGACAAAAATGACAAAAATGACAAAAATGACAAAAATGACAAAAATGACAAAAATGACAAAAATGACAAAAATGACAAAAATGACAAAAATGACAAAAATGACAAAAATGACAAAAATGACAAAAATGACAAAAATGACAAAAATGACAAAAATGACAAAAATGACAAAAATGACAAAAATGACAAAATGACAAAAATGACAAAAATGACAAAAATGACAAAAATGACAAAAATGACAAAAATGACAAAAATGACAAAAATGACAAAAATGACAAAAATGACAAAAATGACAAAAATGACAAAAATGACAAAAATGACAAAAATGACAAAAATGACAAAAATGACAAAAATGACAAAAATGACAAAAATGACAAAAATGACAAAAATGACAAAAATGACAAAAATGACAAAAATGACAAAAATGACAAAAATGACAAAAATGACAAAAATGACAAAAATGACAAAAATGACAAAAATGACTAAAATGACTAAAATGACAAAAATGACAAAAATGACAAAAATGACAAAAATGACAAAAATGACAAAAATGACAAAAATGACAAAAATGACAAAAATGACAAAAATGACAAAAATGACAAAAATGACAAAAATAACAAAAATGACAAAAATGACAAAAATGACAAAAATGACAAAAATGACAAAAATGACAAAAATGACAAAAATGACAAAAATGACAAAAATGACAAAAATGACAAAAATGACAAAAATGACAAAAATGACAAAAATGACAAAAATGACAAAAATGACAAAAATGACAAAAATGACAAAAATGACAAAAATGACAAAAATGACAAAAATGACAAAAATGACAAAAATGACAAAAATGACAAAAATGACAAAAATGACAAAAATGACAAAAATGACAAAAATGACAAAAATGACAAAAATGACAAAAATGACAAAAATGACAAAAATGACAAAAATGACAAAAATGACAAAAATGACAAAAATGACAAAAATGACAAAAATGACAAAAATGACAAAAATGACAAAAATGACAAAAATGACAAAAATGACAAAAATGACAAAAATGACAAAAATGACAAAAATGACAAAAATGACAAAAATGACAAAAATGACAAAAATGACAAAAATGACAAAAATGACAAAATGACAAAAATGACAAAAATGACAAAAATGACAAAAATGACAAAAATGACAAAAATGACAAAAATGACAAAAATGACAAAAATGACAAAAATGACAAAAATGACAAAAATGACAAAAATGACAAAAATGACAAAAATGACAAAAATGACAAAAATGACGAAAATGACAAAAATGACAAAAATGACAAAAATGACAAAAATGACAAAAATGACAAAAATGACAAAAATGACAAAAATGACAAAAATGACAAAAATGACAAAAATGACAAAAATGACAAAAATGACAAAAATGACAAAAATGACAAAAATGACAAAAACGACAAAAATGACAAAAATGACAAAAATGACAAAAATGACAAAAATGACAAAAATGACAAAAATGACAAAAATGACAAAAATGACAAAAATGACAAAAATGACAAAAATGACAAAAATGACAAAAATGACAAAAATGACAAAAATGACAAAAATGACAAAAATGACAAAAATGACAAAAATGACAAAAATGACAAAAATGACAAAAATGACAAAAATGACAAAAATGACAAAAATGACAAAAATGACAAAAATGACAAAAATGACAAAAATGACAAAAATGACAAAAATGACAAAAATGACAAAAATGACAAAAATGACAAAAATGTGAAAAATGGCAAAAATAACAAAAATGACAAAAATTACAAAAATTAAAAACTTACAAAAATTACAAAAATTACAAACTTTACAAAAATGACAAAATTACAAAAATAACAAAAATTACAAAAATTACAAAAATTACAAAAATTACAAAAATTACAAAAATTACAAAAATTACAAAAATTACAAAAATTACAAAAATTACAAAAATTACAAAAATTACAAAAATGACAAAAATGACAAAAATTACAAAAATTACAAAAGTTAAAAAAATTACAAAAATTACAAAAATTACAAAAATTACAAAAATTACAAAAATTACAAAAATTACAAAAATTACAAAAATTACAAAAATTACAAAAATTACAAAAATTACAAAAATTACAAAAATTACAAAAATTACAAAAATTACAAAAATTACAAAAATTACAAAAATTACAAAAATTACAAAAATTACAAAAATTACAAAAATTACAAAAATTACAAAAATTACAAAAATTACAAAAATTACAAAAGTTACAAAAATTACAAAAATTACAAAAATTACAAAAATTACAAAAATTACAAAAATTACAAAAATTACAAAAATTACATAAATTACCAAAATTACAAAAATTACAAAAATTACAAAAATTACAAAAATTACAAAAAATACAAAAATTACAAAAATTACAAAAATTACAAAAATTACAAAAATTACAAAAATTACAAAAATTACAAAAATTACAAAAATTACAAAAATTACAAAAATTACAAAAATTACAAAAATTACAAAAATTACAAAAATTACAAAAATTACAAAAATTACAAAAATTACAAAAATTACAAAAATTACAAAAATTACAAAAATTACAAAAATTACAAAAATTACAAAAATTACAAAAATTACAAAAATTACAAAAATTACAAAAATTACAAAAATTACAAAAATTACAAAAATTACAAAAATTACAAAAATTACAAAAATTACAAAAATTACAAAAATTACAAAAATTACAAAAATTACAAAAATTACAAAAATTACAAAAATTACAAAAATTACAAAAATTACAAAAATTACAAAAATTAAAAAATTACAAAAATGACAAAATTAACAAAAATTACAAAAATTAAAAAAATTACAAAAATTACAAAAATTACATATATTACATAAATTACAAAAATTACAAAAATTACAAAAATTACAAAAATTGCAAAAATTACAAAAATTACAAAAATTACAAAAATTACAAAAATTACAAAAATTACAAAAATTACAAAAATTACAAAAATTACAAAAATTACAAAAATTATAAAAATTACAAAAATTACAAAAACTACAAAAATTACAAAAATTACAAAAATTACAAAAATTGCAAAAATTACAAAAATGACAAAAATTACAAACATAACAAAAATTACTAAAATTACAAAAATTACAAAAATGACAAAAATGACAAAAATGACAAAAATGACAAAAATTACAAAAATTACAAAAATTACAAAAATTGCAAAAATTACAAAAATGACAAAAATTACAAAAATAACAAAATTACAAAAATTTTAAAAATTACAAAAATGACAAAAATAACAAAAAAAAAAAAAACAAAAATTACAAAAATTACAAAAATTACAAAAATGACAAAAAAATCCAAAATTTCAAAAATAACAAAAATTACAAAAATTACAAAAATTACAAAAATTACAAAAATGACAAAAATTACAAAAATTACAAAAATTACATAAAAAACAAAAATAACAAAAAATTACAAAAATTACAAAAATTACAAAAATTACAAAAATTACAAAAATTACAAAAATTACAAAAATTACAAAAATTACAAAAATGACAAAAATTACAAAAATAACAAAAATTACAAAAATTACAAAAATAACAAAAATTTCAAAAATTACAAAGATTACAAAAATGACAAAAATTACAAAAATTACAAAAATAACAAAAATTACAAAAATTACAAAAATTACAAAAATTACAAAAATTACAAAAATTACAAAAATTACAAAAATTACAAAAATTACAAAAATTACAAAAATTACAAAAATTACAAAAATTACAAAAATTACAAAAATTACAAAAATTACAAAAATTACAAAAATTACAAAAATAACAAAAAATACAAAATATACAAAAATTACAAAAATTACAAAAATTACAAAAATTACAAAAATTACAAAAATTACAAAAATTACAAAAATTACAAAAATTACAAAAATTACAAAAATTACAAAAATTACAAAAATTACAAAAATTACAAAAATTACAAAAATTACAAAAATTACAAAAATTACAAAAATTACAAAAATTACAAAAATTACAAAAATTACAAAAATTACAAAAATTACAAAAATTACAAATATTACAAAAATTACAAAAATTACAAAAATTACAAAAATTACAAAAATTACAAAAATTACAAAAATTACAAAAATTACAAAAATTACAAAAATTACAAAAATTACAAAAATTACAAAAATTACAAAAATTACAAAAATTACAAAAATTACAAAAATTACAAAAATTACAAAAATTACAAAAATTACAAAAATTACAAAAATTACAAAAATTACAAAAAATACAAAAATTACAAAAATTACAAAAATTACAAAAATTACAAAAATTACAAAAATTACAAAAATTACAAAAATTACAAAAATTACAAAAATTACAAAACTTACAAAAATTACAAAAATTACAAAAAAAGCAAAATTACAAAATTTACAAAAATTACAAAAATTACAAAAATTACAAAAATTACAAAAATTACAAAAATTACAAAAATTACAAAAATTACAAAAATTACAAAAATTACAAAAATTACAAAAATTACAAAAATTACAAAAATTACAAACATTACAAAAATTACAAAAATTACAAAAATTACAAAAATTACAAAAATTACAAAAATTACAAAAATTACAAAAATTACAAAAATTACAAAAATTACAAAAATTACAAAAATTACAAAAATTACAAAAATTACAAAAATTACAAAAATTACAAAAATTACAAAAATTACAAAAATTACAAAAATTACAAAAATTACAAAAATTACAAAAATTACAAAAATTACAAAAATTACAAAAATTACAAAAATTACAAAAATTACAAAAATTACAAAAATTACAAAAATTACAAAAATTACAAAAATTACAAAAATTACAAAAATTATAAAAATTACAAAAATTACAAAAATTACAAAAATTTCAAAAGTTATAAAAATTAAAAAAATTACAAAAATTACAAAAATTACAGAAATAACAAAATTACAAAAATTTCAAAAATAACAAAAATTTCAAAAATTACAAAAATGACAAATATTACAAAAATAACAAAAATTCCAATGTTACAAAAAATACAAAATTTACAAAAACCACAAAAATTACAAAAATGACAAAAATCACAAAAACCACAAAAATTATCAAAAATTATAAAAGATTTAAAAGTTGCCAAAATTGCAAAAATAACAAAAATCTCATTAGCTTTTGATATTTTCATTTTAAAAAATTTGAAAAAATATTTCAAGGACATTTCAATCAAAAGTTGTGAAAAAGTTTTGAAAATTGTTTAAATGTTCTTTTTATATTCCAAATATTCTGCCTGAACTGCCATTTTTAATTCCATTTCTTTCATCTGAATACACTGAAATGAACTATTAAGTAGAGTTATGAAAGTTTTTTTTCAACAAATCTCAGTAAGATATTTTTTAAAAAAATCTTTGAATCGATTTCTAAATAGTTGTCGTCCAACCTTGCTTTCACCAGACATTCTTCGGGAAAAAATGGCATTCTCGTTGTTAATTGACCCGAATATTTCCCATTTGCTCTTGTTATCTGATGAACCAAACACTGTCTTTAATCCAAACAAATGAAACCTGTAGAGAAGACGGCAGTTTCAACCCACAAACCTAATCGGAGCGTGTCCGAGGAAGGCAAAAAGTGGTTATTAATTTGATTCCAATCGAACCTGTAGATGACTAGCATAGATAAGTGTCACTCATCTGCTGTGCAATCCACACATTGCCATCTCAATAACAGTTAGCTAGTCGACTTGTAGCTTCTGAATCAGGCGGCTGCACGACATAGACAGAGGCCCCCAAGTTCAGTTATTGAGAAAGAAAGGGGTGGGGAACGATATCATATTGTCGTGTGCTGTTGACCAATTCAACAATCGGCACCCTATGGGAATATTTCCCGGTGGCAATATTTTTTTTTTGCTTTATTTCCCCCCGGATGACAGAGCCCACAAACAATGTCCTCTCGAAAGTGAGTGAGAGTGTGACTTAATCCCGAATTCGCATAACGTCGTCGTCGTCGTCCGCATCGGAGTTTTCCGGTGGCCCCAAAATGGCCACGGTGCCAGCCACACGTTCCACTAGTTATGATCAAAGGCGATTCCATTAGTTCTAACGACCCGACGGACGGAACAGACTGCGAAAACTGACTCTGAATCTGACTCCATACGGGATGGCTGCTGGAATTGAACCGAAGTGAAACTCTTCCCGGCGGCCGCTTCTGTACAAATAAGTTTCTCTTTTCTCGGGCAATCGCACACACAAAACAACAAACAAACACAACAACAGCGACACTCTCATTCACTTCCGGTTTTGTGCCAGCGGGGAGAATTCGAGCACCACCGGGCCAAGGGCGATAATTTTCAACCACCTTTCTCTCTCCCCCCGGCTGCTCCCCGGACAAACTTATGGATCCCCCTTGGCCGAAACCGAAACCGAGTGAATGAAAACCACTTTGGCTCGTTTAATATTGAACAGAATGGCGCGCTGCTGGGACAAAAACATCCTTCAGCCTCACCCCCATCTCAAAAATAGGGACCACATCGCCCAAAGGCAGCCTGTGCGACATCCTTTCCGGTTTTGCCGTTCTGTGACGCTGTGTGAAAAACCTCCATTTTCACACGCACCATAGCGAAAGTTTTCCTTTCTAAAATAACACGAACCCAGCCCAGAGAGAAAACCTACAGAAAGTGTTCCGGAAAACTGCACGTCTAGTAATAGGTTGCTGTAGTGGGTAGTAGGAGAAAAACAATAATCTTTTGGGCAAACTAACTAAGCTTCTTTGACTATGTGGTCACAAATGATGATGATGGCGATGGCGGACAAAGTGAACTTCCGGTCGACGGGCCTGTAATTGGCGCGACGCGACAGCACTATTCTCATGGCTAATTTTAGCACGCATCCGTGTATTCTATTCTAACGAACGACGAACGATGGTCGGCTAGTCTCTAAACTCTTCATTCCACATTTAGCCTCCATCCAAACATATTAGAACCCCGTAGTAGCGTAAAATGGGTAGAGCATCATCATTCACGCGCCAAGATTGCCGACTCCTACCTACGTCCTATTTGTATGAATGAAAAAGCGAAGTCCATTCCAAATTGACGGCTGGCGGTTCGAGTGAGAGTAACTTTGTCAAAATATTACACAAACTAGGCGGCAGCTGAACAAATCCAATTTTGGAACACTCGTTCATTGTTTTGCTGGTGTGAAATTCTCCTGGAAACTTTGGATCGAACGTCGTTTCTTCAGTGAATGCAATAATGGGGAAGTTTGCAGTTGTTGTACTGAACGACACTGCACAACTTGCTCAATTAATCTTAAGCCTTCCAGGCTGGAAATGTTGGCGAGATCATTAGTTTCCAAAATGTTAAGGCGACAGATTTGAGGGCTTTTTTTCCAAATATCGTGCCCCAAAATGTCATCAAAAGGCAGCTTGGTTTGAAATGTTTTAAGAAATAATCGAAAATTTATCTCATTTCTTAAGGCTGGAAAAATTTGAAATCCTTCTTTCCTTCCTTCATCACGAGGAAAAGATACTAAAAAATAATGCAAAAACCTAGAACAAATTGAACAAAACCTTTTGTGCAACAAAATTGCATACAATCTAGTTTTAATAGAATAAAAAAAAATCGAGTTATTTTACATCAAACGCTCAAAAAATACGTTCACGAAAAATGAATAAAGCCCTAGCTCCACGATTTGCTTTTTGCTCTTGAAATTGTTCGAATATTCTATTATTCAATTGAAGTTTCATGAAATTCTCAAAACTTAATGTTACCTCTCTTTCGGATTTTTCGAAAAAAATGAATGGGGAAAGGAGACAAACGAACAGTTTGATATTTGTGCCGGCCTGAAGAAAAAATAAAATTTTCACGAGCACAGGAACATAATGAAATAAGAAGCTTTCATTTGTATGTCTTATTAACTGATGCAGTGCGTTTTGCTACACCTCTGAAAATTAAGTAGATTTGTTTTAAATTTCATAAATTTTAAATGGAATCAAAACAATTTCTCCCAAATAAATTTTCAATATCGGACAACTCTCTTTGTTAATCCTGATCCGCTCTGGAGTATCAATATGACACTATTGGAAGTTTGGCAGCTTGTAACTTTATTCGAGTGCATCCATATAATAAAGTTTCTTCGGGGACCCTCAATAAACTTTTGACATTTTAAATTTTGCGATATTATTTTTTTGATGGACGCACCCGAAAGCCCAGGAAAAACACTCTCTAATCAGACCTTCAGTTCCAATTTGACACTCCAGGCTTAAAACCGCTATATTTCTTTTGTTTCTCAACCGATTTTTACTTTATTTATAGTTTTGAAAATTCAGCTACCACACTTCAATTTTCCGTTATTTGGCGCATTTTCGTATTTTTAGATTTTAAAAATACGAAACACAGAATTTTTGACGAATTTTCAAAAATAACTGTTTTTGAACTTTTTGTCAATTTGCAATTTTTTCTTCCTTGCGTTTAAATTTCTAGTATTTAAATTCTATTTTGTACTGGATGTTGAGTATATTCACGCAAGAATTTCGCAATAAATATATATTCACCAGGAACGAAATTTCATACCAATTCTAATGGTGTAGTTACATTAGCGCATCAATAATTTACATAAACATCACCGACAACCACTTGGTGGGTATTTCGAATTCGCAACACAAATATACGTACAAATATATGTGTAATTATATCGTGTATAATGCAGCAAAACCAGTATATACGTATCATTCTGTAGGCCATATAGGTACATTAGCTCACATATTCTTAATTTGGATTGTATTGTTGTAATAAAATCATGCAATGCATTTAAATACGATAAAGCATATGCATGGGCCGCACTTTGTAGGTGCAGATATACCGATAGTCGTAATAAAATCATGCAATGCATGTAAATACGATAAAGAATATGCATAGGGCCAAGATTGTAGGTGCAGATATACGAAAATGAGTTTGAATAACATTCTATACGATATAATCTATAAAATAAAATACGACTTCTGGTTGTCTGGGATGATATACAACACTGCCGGCCAAAAGTTTGGAATCACCCCCTCAAAAACATGAAAGTTTTGATCAGCCATATCTTATCAGCCATCTTATTACATATTAGAATTTTTTTGATCTCATTTGAGAGATCGTGAGCAAAAACTTCTTTGTATGTATTTGACAAAAAAAAAATTGAGTTTATATGACTTAAATTTAGGTTAAAATTGGTACATTTTTCAAAAACCGAATTTAAAATTAAAACCCGATCATCTCAGGGTGAGGTGGACTAAATTTCAAAATTCGAGTTGCATTCGAATCCCTTTTTCATACTTATTTAAATTCATTTGTAAAATTTTGTGCGAAAAATTTGCAATGACCTTAAAATATATAAAATAGTTACTTAAGTAATCGTCCAAAAGTTTGGGATCACATCGTAGTATAGTGTAACGGCCAAAAGTTTGGGATTAGTTTTCTAAAACATGCATATTTATTTCACGCGTATCTCTGTTATCGAGCAACATATTGTTTATCTCGTAAGCTCATTGAGTAGTTAATGAGTTGAACTTGCTTTACGGATATTTAGTTGAAATATTTTTGAAGACAAACTTCTTCAGAACTTTTGCCAAAGTTTCATCATTTTCACCAAATTGTCCGACCGTTATAAAAAAATGCAAATTAGTTCTGATCATAACTGAGATCTCTCATAAGTTATTGCAATATCGGATAGGCTTATTTGAAGCTGTTATTCAAAATTAACAATTTGAACTCAGAACTGATGCCAAAACCTCGAAAACTAATTCCACATTCAGTATTCTGTAACAGTTTTCAAACGATTTTCCCTTGTTTAGTTAAAAATTCATTTCTGAATATTGAATGTCAAATGATATTTATCTCATTTCGGAGGTTTTGGTTCCATTTTATAAAAATCCAAATAGTTTTTTCTGGTTTCATATTTCGGATATTGTTTGCAGTATAGCATTCTTGATTTTCAGTTGAAATCTTCATTATAAATCTATATATATAAACAGCAATTTCTGTATGTTTGTTTGTTTGTTTGTTTGTCCTCTATAGACTCAGCCGTCTTAAGGGCTAGAGAGCTGAAATTTGGCATGGATGCTCATTAGGACCAGGAAGGATGAAAAATGTTTTTAGATTTTCGGATGACCCCTTCTGAAGGGGGTCGTCCATACAAGACAAATATTGTTTTCGCGATATTGACGTTACTTTTCGTCGGATCGTGTTAAAAATTTGCACATGAGTGTTTTGAAAGACGAGCAATCGATTTCAGGTGTCAAATTTTGTGTAAGGGGTCAGCCAAAGGGGTCGTCCATATTAACTGATCGCTGTTTTTGCTATATTGATGTTATTATACATCGTATTCAGATGAAAATTGGTACACGATTGTTTTGAGTGACGTGCAATCGATTTGAGGTATCAAATTCAGTGTAAGGGGTCAGCCAAAGGGGTCGTCCATATTAACTATTCACTGTTGATGTGATATGGTCGTTATTATACATCGGATTCAGACGAAAATTGGTACACGAGAGTTTTGAGAGATGAGCAATGGATTTCAGGTATTAAATTCAGTGTAAGGGGCCGGCAAAGGGGGTTGTCCATATAATCATAGTCGTCCATTTCAATATTTTTGCAATATCGTCGTTATTTTACATCGGATTGGGATGAAAATTTGCACACGGTAGTTTTCAGGGACGAGCAACCGATTTCATATGTCAAATGTTTTGCAAGGGGTCGACGAAAGGGGTCGTCCATATAAATTAATTCTTCACTGTTTTAAGCAATACTGACGTTATTATACAATGGATTGCTTTGAAAATTTGCACACGGGAGTTTTGAGGGAAGGGCAATCGATTTCAGTCATCAAAGATTGTATAAGAGCCCCCGGAAGGGGTTTAGCTTTTTGGCAATAATTGCGTTGTTATGCAATGATCGAATCGAAATTTAAACACGTGGTTTTTTGGCACGGTCAAAGGATTTCTGATTTCAAATTTAGTAGCAGACTACAGACAAAGTGATCGACCAATATTTTTGCAATTATTACTTAACATTGAATTCAGAAGTGCATCTGGAAAATGCTTGGCAATTGGCTTTCATACAAACTGTTCATGACATATTCCAAATTGAAAGCGAAACGGAGTTCGTATGGGATCAGCTAGTAAGAAATAAAAAGCTATTTTGAAACCCTGTGTCATTTTCCAAATATTTTCCAGAAATTTGCATTTCAAAAGCGATTGTAAAAAATTTTTAAAAAAATTCAAAAACCTTAATTAATATCAAGTATAGCTTGAAACATGAAGAATCGTTTGGCATTATTAACTCAAAATCGATCATTTTTGCACTTTGGCTCTGAGGACCTCATATGCATTTTCAATATGAAGGTTAAATTATTCATAATACTCATATCCAGATTCAAAGTTGTTAAGCTGAATTCTTTGCAGATTTCGAACATAACAAATGTTCAAAATGGCAATTCAGAATCGAAACTCAGAATCAGATTCATTATTCGAAATTCATATAATGTTATTTTCCCGAATGATGAATCTGATTCAGATTTGTTATTTGTTATTTGTTATTTATTTCTGATTAACGGATCACATGTTGATCCCAATGATTACTTAAAATTAAAATTAAAAACAAAACATTTAGATCTAACTATGGGGATCTCAAGGCCCTAATCACTTTTCTTCGGAAAACATCCCTCGAAATGTCGAAGTCAAAATGCTCCGAAAAACGGTTGAACGATTTCATTGCACCGATGAGGGCGCTGTTAGCTCCGTAATTGTTCATTCGAAAAGGAATGTACAATTGAAGATCCTGATTCCTGAATCCACGGGGTCGTACACTAAGCGGAATAGCCTCCAATAGCGTGGGACAGTCGATTCGCGATGTCAGGAGGTCTGCGACAAATGAGGCACGTGTTGCTTGTCTGCGGGCTTGAAGGGTGTCGATATCTATGAGGCGTAGACTGGCCCAACTTTGTAGGGGATGATTTTAACAACATTTTTTTCAACGCGGCACCCCCTAGATTGGTGCATTTAGATGAAAAAATGATTTTCTGAAAGTTTCAGGTCATTTGGAAGAAGCACGAGCTGGCGCAAAGGACTTGAAATTTGTATGGAGATATTCGGCAAAATGTATGAAAAATCGACATCTCTTTGCGTTCTAAAATATGTTTCCAGTATGCTAGAATGCTCAGAATTTTAGGAATTGTAGTTCAAACAATGACAAACAAGTTTGTAGAAGATTGTGACGCGATACGAGTTGACTGTGATGAGTTATCCGCAACTGAATGTGTGATTTTTTTTCGCATTTCATTGATATATCGTGAACGGTGTATGGGCTAATAATCGCACTAATTTGATCGCGTCGTCGCACAATGCAGTAGTTTATAGTTTTTCAAACCTTTCATTCAACTTTTTGCAAAAATATTTGTTATAAAATAAGCTACAACTTTGCCGAAGAAACAAACTTTCTATCTGTAATTTTCATTGTGTGACAATGCGATCAAGTTAGTACTAATAATCCACCTATACACCGTTCGCAATATATCGATGAAATGCTAATAAAAATCAAACATTTAATTGCGAATAACTCATCACAGTCAACTCGTATCGCGTCACAATCTTCTACAAACTTGTTTGTAATCGTTTGAACTACAATTCCTGAAATTCTGAGTTTTCTAGCATACTGGAAACATATTTTAGAACACAAAGAGTGAAAGTATGTCAGTTTTTCATACATTTTGCCGAATATCTCCATACAAATTTCAATTCCTTTGCGCCAGCTCGTGCTTCTTCCAAATGACCTGAAACTTCCAGAATGTCATTTTTTCATCTAAATGCACCAACCTAAGGGGTGCCGCGTGGAATATAAAGATTTTTTTTTGTTATGGGCCAGTCTAATGAGGCGGCATCGATTTTCGTAGCTAGGCAAGCGAAAAGGGTCTTGCCAGTTCAGGTGTCTAAGGGCATATCGCAAGAATCGCCGCTGAATGGCCTCGAGCCGATCGACACCGTTCTGGTAGTAGGGACACCAGACAGCTGAAGCGTATTCAAGGATGGAACGAACAATGCTGCAGTATAATCTTTTCAAGCAATACACGTCCTTGAAGTCCTTCACCACTCTAAAAATGAAACCGAGGCTTCTGGATGCTTTGTCAATCACGTAGTTGGTGTGTGCCTTGAATTCCAGGCGCTGATATAAGATTACGCCAAGATCGTTAACGTGGTCGACACGTGCGATGGGTTCGTCTCCGAGGAAGTACTCCGCAATTAAAGGCTGCCGCTTACGAGAAAAGCTAATGACTGCACATTTGCTGCGCATTAATGGCAGGCAGTTAATGTCACACCACTCAGCGAAGAGGTTGAATTGACGTTGCAGAAAATTGATGTCGTCGTTGTCGTTTATGGTGTAAAATAGTTTTAGATCATCAGCATAGCAAAGTTTGGGGACGTCGAGGAGTGACAAAACGTCGTTGAAGTAAATTAGGAGAATAATCGGTCCGAGATGGCTACCTTGAGGCACACCGGAGGTAGCAGGAAACTGCCTGGAAAAGGTGTCACCCGTTCGAACAATCAATTTACGACCAGTTAAGTAACTGCGGAACCAGCCGAGTAGAGTACCACAGAATCCTAAGCGTTCGAGTTTTCCGATGGCAATTTCATGGTTCACCTTGTCGAATGCAGCAGACAGATCGGTATAGATTGCATCGGTTTGAGATTTGGCAACAAAACTTTCATGCACAAAAGAAGTGAACGTTAGCAAGTTACTTGTCGTAGAGCGTTTGGGCATGAATCCGTGTTGATCATTGGAGATGTTATTTTGGCAGTACGTGAAGAAAGGGTCCAAAACCACCAATTCGAATAGTTTGGCAATCGAACATAAGGCAGAGATTCCACGGTAATTGTTAACATCTCTTCTATCTCCTTTTTTATGTACCGGGAACATGTAAGCTTCCTTCCATAGTAGAGGGAAGGTGGCTCTATCTAGCGAAGCTTGAAAAATGAGCCGAATAGGGGTCAGCAAGACAGGCGTGAAACTTTTTAAAAAAAAGCAGCTGGTATCCCGTCCGGGCCCGTAGTAAAGGAATTCTTAAGTTTCGTTGCTGCTCTAGAGATGACTGCCTCCTCGATTTCAATACCATTTATTGAGAAGCCCAACGGCAAAACGTTCCTGACAGCGCTATCTATATGTTCTGAGGATGTTGAAGCTGAGGTGAAGATACTGGAAAATTTTTGGGCGAAGAGATCGCAGATTCCACGGTCAGAGTTCGCCGTTATGCCGTCTAAAAACATGTTATACTGGTATACAGGTTCTTTCCGCTGACTTTTTACGTGTTTCCAAAACGATTTTGGGCAAGTCTTGAGGTTACGTTGTACGCGACGTCGATAGTTATGGTAACAACGTTCACTGACTTTTTTATAAACGGAGTTAAGTTTACGATAAATATCCTTAGTATACGATGATTTATGCTTCATGTAGTTTCGAAGAGCAAATCTTTTTGCCGTCATTTACTTCTTAGCTCATATTTTAAATTGTAATCTGGAATTTGGATTCAGGAATCGTATTGAAATTCTGAAACACATTCAAAATTCAAGTATTATATCCAGTTTTAAAATTCTTATTCAGAATTATTATTCAAAATTTAGATTTTGATTCAGCTCTGGAATGAGTATTTCAAAAAAGATAAAATTATCAAAATTATTATTTCGTTGAGGAATTAAAATTGTACAGACCTCGGACTTATAATTTTGTCTTAATTTCAAATTTTCAATCAAAGTCAATTTGTTTACATAATTCAGCTGAAAATGACAAATAGAAAGAAGAATTTGAGTTTATTTTCCATGTTTTGTTTGATAAAAAGATCTGGCTTTATTTTTAAAAAAAATCTCTGGAATTTAAGTTCCCGAAAAAAATCTACAGGAAACACCATATTTTATCGGAGTATTGCACAACATTGAGTATTGAGTATTTAGCAAATTCAAAGCTTGTGACCACTGATAAAAGTAAGTTTCTTTTTTTGTTAATATAGGCATTATTACAAGAATTTTGCCTAATATTTTCAAAATTTTAGGACGTTTTTTCAAAATCTACTATTTTATACAAAAAACTTTTGTGTAAAAAACCTTAGAAAGGAATAATCAAATAGTACTAAAGTATATTGTTTTTTTTTGTTTTTTTTTTAAAATTCATATATGTTTGGAGCAAAAATAACTTAGAAAAAAATCAATAAAAAACCCCACTAAGAGGCGGTTCTTCCTAGGGCATGATATGTTTTGTATTTTGAAAATCTAAAAATGCAAAAATGTGCCAAATAACGTCTACTGTCTAATCCTCTTTTCAA
This sequence comes from Uranotaenia lowii, assembly GCF_029784155.1. Taxonomy (NCBI): domain Eukaryota; kingdom Metazoa; phylum Arthropoda; class Insecta; order Diptera; family Culicidae; genus Uranotaenia; species Uranotaenia lowii. Next base: position 432,290,943 of record NC_073692.1, read on the forward strand.
AATTTATCAAGTATGACTAAAATAACTCTTATGGTTCATTGGTTGAAAAGTACGGTTTTACACCACTTTTTTACATTCTTTGTAAAAATTTTTTCTATCTTAAAAATTTAAAAAATATATATCGTTATGTGCAACGAAAAGTTTCTAACTTAAGCTTTCTTGAACACTATGAGTATTTTTTAGCATTCCGTAGCTGATCTACAGTCTTTTTTCGAGGCATGTTTTTTCTGACTTTTCTTTCCTAGACTTTGTATAGCGGAAAACTGAAATGTTGTAGGTGAATAAGTCTGATAAACATATTTGAGTTTCATTACGAGGTTTCCAAAACTATAAATTTGGTAAAAATCGTTTGGGAAACAAGATAGATATCGAAGCAATCGAAAGATTTTCTTTAATTTAACCACCGTGCCGTGGTTGAATTAAAGGGAATCTTTCGATTGCTTTGATCCAGTAGAATTATTCAACCAAGTAGGCTCACAACACATATTGGAGAATAGATATATTGGTTTTAGTCTGACAAATTTCAGGGACGAATGAGGGTTAAATTTACTTACAAATATGTCTTACAGAATATATCATTGATTTTTTTAGTTAGTAAATGGATATCTTTCAATCATAAACTTGTTGGTTTAATACATTTTCTCTGGATTTTGGTCATGCTTTCTTGTTGGTTCAACGCTTTAAGTCACGTTGTGTATGTACAGTTGCGTTCAAGAAAGAATGAAATCGCGTGAAGCAGCCACTCACTTTCAACTTTGAACAGCTGCCATTTCTGTCTGATTTGATACATTTTCATGAAATTTTCATGTCAGCTGAACAAAATAGACAGAAAAATGACCATCTTCACCACTTTTCCGATCGATTTTTTTTTCGATTGCGCCTGATTGAACCTTTCACATTCCTTACCTTTATGAAATTATACATAAGATTTTTTTTTTTCAAATTTCAGATCACAGTTAGTTCCTCAAGGTCTCTCTGAACAATTTTTCATAAAATCTATGGTCGAAAATTTTATTTTATTTTTTTTTTATAATTTATGTCAATGAATGTCTGTATTTTACACTATTCAGAAAACCACTTGACAGATTGTCTCCAAAGTTTGTACATGTAAACTTTTCATTACTGGGGAGCTTTCCACTTCTGGACAGATTCTATGAATTTTAAGCATTGGAAAGTTTATCACAAAACAAAGTGTTGCTTTTCTCGATCGAACAAGCTACTTGCAATAAGCCTTATTTTATCCAGATAGTTTGAAAACTGTCTTCGAGCTACAGCTCTGTCATATTTTACTAAAATTTTGTATGAAAATCTGCTTTTCAAAAAAAAAAAAAAACAGTTGTCATACAATACAATAAACCATTTAGTGTATCGAAACTTGTCCAAGAGTACAAAAAATCATCTCAGTACGTCAACATTTTCTTGTGTAGTTCAAAATGTATTGAAAATATTCATTTTTAATGTTTTAGAGCTCCTCTCCTCTAGCAGCAGAAATAATTTCCAGTTCGAATTACTGTCAATTTCATTTTGAGCGTTTCAGAAATTTCCGAGTCTATAAGGAACAGAATGAGAACCATACAAAACACTTATTTTTTATAATTACTGATAAACAGAAAAAAATATTGAAAATGTGTAAAGATCGTTTTCTTATGTTTGTTCATTTAACCATTTTTCAAATATTGTTTTTTTTTAAATATTTATTATTGTGATTAAATACATATAAAAATAAAAGAAAATACAGTGACCAAATTGGTGAATCAGTGAATTGAAATGTTATAAAAATAATCGTCTACTTCACACAACAACATCTCATAACGGGCAGAAAAATGTGGCTTGTTTTGTTCGTTCCAAAACAAAGGGCCCAGCTATTAGCTCCTTCCAAACAAAGAATCGATTGATTTGAGTTTTCAATAAATGGGAAAAACGTAATCCGCAATATATCGGTAAATACCCGATCCAGCCCATTCGACATCCCCCTACCCTCTCTTTACCACCTATTTTTTTACCCATCAGACTAATTTCCATTAGTACGAATCAATACCTACATGGGCTATCTCCTGCTGCTTCCCGTTTGGTGTAACTGATGATGGTGTTGCTGCTGCTGCTGCTGGCTGTAATTGTATCTATAAATAAGCCCAGCCATCGATCCTAGGCACGCAAATTTCCACAACATTCCAGCAAACCTTTTGGAAGAGCCCATCAGCTCACCTGCAACTACAAACATATCTATACCTACAAAGTAGGGGTACCTACCTGTATCTACATCAAGACAACAAACTACAAATTCAGCTCATGTTTGTGGGTTATTTTTTATATCCTCCACTCTTGTTTTCCCTCAATCTGGATCTCTCTGTCTCTATCGGAATACGCAAAATACTTGGGAGGCTTCCGAGATACCAACTTACGTATAGATATGTAGGTCTGGTATCTGGTTAGATGATAGAAAAAGATTGACTCCGGAAAGGGGGGATGATGATACAAACGATTCACCTCTGACACGAGATACGATGAGATAGTACCTACAATCGAATCTCTCCCCTCTTTGCGCCTTGCCACCCGATGATAATGAGTAAAAGAATTGCCATAAACTTATTATTCAGCTTATTGTTATGGTTGCGGTGAAATTTGACACAGAAAGAAGAAAACGAATGACTGGGGACTGTTGGGGGATTTGAATCAATTCACCCAAGAGCTCTCTGCTGCTTGGTTGATGGCGTTTGGGAAAGGTGAGAGTAGTTCGTAGTGTTTATGTAACATTGTCTATTTGACATTCATTTTTGGGAAGTGTGATGGATGATTTTGAAATTTTAGGTCAGTGGACCATTAAAAAATTTATTGAAATTTCAAATAAATATTAAATATTTTCGTAGTTTTAGAAAATTTCAAAGTAAATTAATAATTTTGAACGATACACTTTCATCAATCGAAAACGCTCACTGAAGAAGTTTCAATCTATTTTTTCTTATACTTTGGTTGAATTAAAAAGATTCTTTCAATTACCTTGATTCCGTATTTGAACATGTTTGTTTTTGAAAATGTAAAACATTAAAACTAGAGCCCATGCAAGTTCTTCACTAACAGTGTTTGTAAGAATTCCTAAAACCAGTACCGTTTTTTTATTCAACTTGTTTATTTAAAATGATTTATTCCATAAGACTTTTAAAAGCTAAATCATATCATGTTATTTAAAGTTTAGTTTTTTTTAATTATTAAAAAAGATAAAAGTGGAATTATATTATTTTTACTAAGTTCTTATAGGTAAACGAAGATCTATAGTTTTCTGGATAGTTACTTTTCCTGGTAATATTGTGAAAGTTTCTGGAAAATATTTAAAGGCAAACTGTCTTCAATTTTATTTATTATTTTAACAATACTTTTGCAATTGTAACTTTTCAACATGAATTGACACAACTTAATATTACTAGGGTAAGGGTATCCAAAGTTCAAATTGATTTTATTTATTCAATTCTAATCCGTTCCAGATTTTTTTTCGTAAGAGTTCTTGAAGTGTCAATTTTTTTTTGTTTCGATTATAGTCGTTTTAACATCTTTATGTCATTCGCGACTTATATCAACGATGGAGTTGGCGGACAAGTCATTGAAAAACTTATCCGGTGCAACTGTGTTCGATATTTACTCTTGGGCTCGAACTCACGGACATCGGCGAGTGTCAATTTGATACTCCTGACGAAAGCAGCTTTATCTCTCTTTTCGATCAATTTGTACAAAATTTAATGATTTAGAAACTTCTATATGTTCAAATATGTTTTTAAAAATATTCAGCTACAATTATTAATTTTGAGGTACGTTAATGAAAGTCTGCAAAAAAACATACCAAGGAACCAAAAGTCTCATAATTACTTTATTTTGTGCCTTGCAAGTTCACATTTACACATCTGGATAAAAGAAGACTGTTTTTCCAAAGTTTTAATTTGGATTTCCGAACGAATTTGAATAGTCTATAGAAGAATCATAGAACATTTATGTGCATTCGAAGTGACTTGTGACGCTCCACAATCAATTTTAACTATCATACTTTCTAATGAACTCCTAACGAACTTTGTGGTTCCATTCAGAACTTTTATGGATTTTCTTTGTGAAATGTGTTTTTTTTAGAAAATTTTCAATGTGTTCATTCTCAAAAAAATTTCCAATCATCTCCAATCATTTCCAATCTTAATTTTTGGTAGTGAAAATATGATGAATTATTTGTTGAAGAGCAGGCGCTGGCATTTGCTATTCGCATGCGTTTTTTTCAGTCCTCGAAAATTTCACAAAATTTTTAATTTAAGTACGTTAAATAGTCGAAAATTAACTAGAAATGGATTGAAGTGAAAGTTGGAAGGAAGTTCAAAAGTGTCCACCGGAATTTTCAAACATTTAGAAGGGAATAAGTGTTATTTCAATTAAAAAAAAACTGGTAGCTATAGCAACGGAATGTTTACACCTTGAATTTGAATATTATTCTCGGGCGGACGTCTGGGGATGTTTGAGGAATCCCTTATTGTGAGGAGTGTATGAAAGTTTAGAAGTATTTTTTCCATAAAAAATAACATACATAAATTAATTGTTCAAAGCGTCTAACGAAGTGGGAGAAATCGGCTCTGCTGTGTTTTATTTGATCCTTATGCGGTCTACGCAAATGTGTTTTCATCTTACAACCTGGTAAAATTTTCTTCAATTAAAATTTTTAACCCGATATCTGAGCAACATCCGCACAAAATTTTATAGAAATACAGCAAATCTACAACAAAAATCTAAAAAAACATCTGAAACATTGGATATATGATAATCGAATAACATCAGACGATTTTGAATCGCAGTTAAAATTTCCAGAGAAGTTGTTCATTTTTTAAATATAATTTGTTCAAAAGGTTTTCGCTTGTTTTTGCAAATACAGTCAAATTAATCCGGGCTGAATTCGAGCATTCTTCAACAAAATCCGAGCAATGCGTCGGATTTAACTTTCCAAAATTTTGTTTTGAATACCCGGGTAATCTTACAAGCTTAGCAATGGAACATCCATTCCAACAAAAGATTTAGGTATTTTTTTTTATTTTTAATATCTGATTTATTTACCAGTAATCCGTTACAGATTTTTTCCCCGTTAGAGTTCATAAAGTTCACTCCAGCGTAAACATCGTTTAATAATTTAGCGGTGTTTGTTACAAACTTCGGTGGAAGAAAATAATCAACATTGATTAAATGGTCGCAATTCGACCAGACCGAACTGAACGCCAATTTGAAAAAAATTGAGTTATCTATTGCAACGGATGCGAAACATGATAAACTATCTATCCAATGAAAATCAGAACTTTTTTACTATTTTTACTGACTTTATTAGAAAATTTCAATGTTGCAGACAGTGGAAATGGCAAAAATGCGTTGCGCCAAAGTGAACTGAGAGCCAGCTTTGAGGTGAAGATGAAAAGCATGTTTTGGTCATGAAACTGATTTTGTGCGAAATAAACTTATGTGTGTTGATTTTTTTCTTTTCAAAACAGTTCTTTGGTTTGTCAGGAACTAATATCTAATAAATTAAATGGTAAGAAACGTTCCCGTAGCTAAAAACTTCATGTTGCGGATTGTTAACATTTATTAAAATCTCGTTCAGCCAGACTGAACCGAATCCCTTGAATTTTGTTTTCCAATTTACTTAAGGGAATGTTAGGATTTTTGACATTTAACGATAAAAGATGCTTTATTTTATTGGTTACTGTCGTTCATAACGCAACCGGTAAGTTAAAATCACAGATATTCCGCTTTTCAAAAGTGCGAAATTTGTATGGCTCGGTTCACTCTGGCTCAACGAAAAAACACATTTTTCAAGCATCAGCCATACTCGTTGGGTGCTGCTTGTAAACCGCCTATAAGTAGGCTCCTACGTTTAGAACAAATTGTCCAGTCAAATGATAGCGCATGGCAATTTTTTAAACATTTTTGTTCGACCAGAGTGAACTGGGTGCAAACCTAATGATATTAAAGTTCAGTTTTCTGCTTGATGTGTAATCAGAAATCGACCAGTATAACCTCGATGGCTTTATAAGAGTCTAAATGTGATGTTAAAATGATTAAATAAGATATCTGATGAAATGGTATCAATTGGTAGAGCTGTGAACTTCGAACTCGATTTTCTCGAAATCAAGTTTATGGCGTTCAGTTCGGTCTGGTCGAATCGCGACCAAATATGAGAAACTTCCCTGGAAACCATCAGAGCACCCTGAATTGATTGCATTATCGTTACATCTCTTCACCAACCGTTTCAGATTTTTGTGGCTCCTAAACATGCACATCACACAACAGCAGAGCAAGAGCATGCATGTCGTCGGAATCAGCCAAACTGAGCACAGCTCACCTTCTCAATGTTACAAAGTTATGCAAACTCCAATTTGAATCAATTAACTCTAGTTTTAAATTAAATAACCCTCACCGCAGAGCAAAAAGGCAAACTAGTATCTACACACACACTTCTACCTTCCGAAAAGTGGAACAATCAACGATGCCAGCTCGGAGCACTTTTCTCGTTGGTGATAACTTGGAAAAGAAAAAAAAAAGAACTCGAGAACCGGGGGGTTTTCTGCATTCATCGTCGTCAAACCACTGCAAAAAGTTGTGTAAATGGACATTGCAAACTAATCTGCAATCTTTACCGACTCCCGGCACCCAACCTCTCTTCGAAACCGGTGAGGAACCGCCCTATCACAAGAAGGTGGTCCCATTTTACGGTTCAATGGATGTTTCGGAAATCACTGTGACGGACGGACGGTTTTGGTCATACACATACGATCGAAAGTTGACTGAATGCTCCAATCGGGACTAATCACCGATGATCGGCACAAAACTTTTAATCAAAAATCAACCCTAAATGAATGTTGCTGGACCGACAAATGTGAGGTGAAGGTTTGGGCGGAGGATGTGCTGCAGCAAGTAGCAGTGTCGAGAGCACACACAAAGTGTGCCATGACTTTCAAACCGCAACAACTATGTTGTGTGTTGAATGGCAACTAGTAGGTACCCCAAGAAGCTATTGGATGGAAGAGAAAAACACTAGGTAGTAACCCTCGTCTGTTCAGTGGCAGGGCCACTTTTGCTCTATTCATCCCCCCTTACTAGTGGAGATCTCTGGCCCAGCCTGCTTTGGTTCAACGTTCAGTTCAGCTAGTGTTTGGTTAAAAGCCAAAGGTTGCTGTGATGTGTAATACTTGGTTGCTCGTTTTTTTTCCACTCCACGAGCTCATCCATCCATCCAGCCATCCGATGGGACTCTCTCTCGTGTCATTCTCGTCGACATCTCTCTAAAATGCCATCTAGCGGCAGCAGCAGCAAACCGTATTCCTAGGTCGAGTCAAGTCCGAGCGAGTATTTGTGTGTGGCAACTGCTGCTTCTGGAAAGCACGTCCATTCTGTGCATTGATAAGGCTTCAGCTGTCGGTGGATTGTTAGCATTCTTACTCCACATACCTAGCCAAAGTCATAGCGACATCAAGCCAGCAGAACAACCCCAGAACATACACACATGAACAACGAACGGTAGCTCGGGCTCGCTTTTTTTTATGCGACGACGTCGAGCTCATCATGTTTTTATACGACCTCATCCCGGGGCCCGGTAAAAAACCGACATTCCTTGCTCCCCTAACCCCAACATCCTCAATCCCCAACGGAATAAATGTGAAGGTGGAGGAGGACATGAAAAAAGTTTCCGTATAATAAGACCGGAATCCTAAGGTCAGGTCAAAGTACGTACAAGATGAGCAAGGAAGGAGGATTGGGGGCAAAATCATCCTTTCCGTTAATTTTAGATATTGTATTTCCTACACCGTAGTTATGCGATGGCGGTTTGTTTACTTTTGGATTTTTTTTTTGCCTCCTTTCTTCCTTCCTATATTTTCCTACCAATGTTTGTTTTCGCTTTTACTTGCATGAAGTTTACGCTCGAGCGAATCAGCGAATCTTGTTCAATGGTAGTTCTGGTGCCAACCTTGCCCATCTAGATACGAATGTATGTACGAAGCCTGCCATCACCTCATTTACATACCAACTAAGGAAAAACGGTAACCACATGATAGCTGCCGCCGCATTCTTCAGTGTTTTTCACCAAACGAAGATTCTCCAAGGCAATCGAGTCAGCGACCCGGAAACTAACCACTCTTATTTGAGCTGATACAAATTATAAAGGTAATTTTTTTTGCTTCGTCTGGATAAGATTTGTATCAAATGTGTGGAGACCTAGTTTAAAAACTGTCTACAAAAATAATTGACCTTTCGTTGGAATTTAAAATGAAGCAATAGTAGATTTAAGGGAAATTTGATGGCCTCCTGAAGCTTTCATCTACTTTTTTTTTAATAACGATTTGTGTTAACATCTGAAGCTTCGATAGAGATGTACGAAAATTTCTTTGATAATTATAAGTTACTTATTTTATCGACTTACTGTAAAGAAAACATAATTGCAAGTCGAAAATATTTACTGAAGATTATCTACTTGAGCGTTTTTCAGCTTTGCGATTTTTTCAATCTAAGCGAATGGAATTTATTAAGCTAGAGATTTTCGAAATTCAAGTATTCTGTTAAGAAAATGATTCAAAAAAATGACAAAAATGACAAAAATGACAGAAATGACAAAAATGACAAAAATGACAAAAATGACAAAAATGACAAAAATGACAAAAATGACAAAAATGACAAAAATGACAAAAATGACAAAAATGACAAAAATGACAAAAATGACAAAAATGACAAAAATGACAAAAATGACAAAAATGACAAAAATGACAAAAATGACAAAAATGACAAAAATGACAAAAATGACAAAAATGACAAAAATGACAAAAATGACAAAAATGACAAAAATGACAAAAATGACAAAAATGACAAAAATGACAAAAATGACAAAAAATGACAAAAATGGCAAAAATGACAAAAATCACAAAAATGACAAAAATGACAAAAATGACAAAAATGACAAAAATGACAACAAATGACAAAAATGACAAAAAATGACAAAAATGACAAAAATGACAAAAATGACAAAAATGACAAAAATGACAAAAATGACAAAAATGACAAAAATGACAAAAATGACAAAAATGACAAAAATGACAAAAATGACAAAAATGACAAAAATGACAAAAATGACAAAAATGACAAAAATGACAAAAATGACAAAAATGACAAAAATGACAAAAATGACAAAAATGACAAAAATGACAAAAATGACAAAAATGACAAAAATGACAAAAATGACAAAAATGACAAAAATGACAAAAATGACAAAAATGACAAAAATGACAAAAATGACAAAAATGACAAAAATGACAAAAATGACAAAAATGACAAAAATGACAAAAATGACAAAAATGACAAAAATGACAAAAATGACAAAAATGACAAAAATGACAAAAATGACAAATATGACAAATATGACAAAAATGACAAAAATGACAAAAATGACAAAAATGACAAAAATGACAAAAATGACAAAAATGACAAAAATGACAAAAATGACAAAAATGACAAAAATGACAAAAATGACAAAAATGACAAAAATGACAAAAATGACAAAAATGACAAAAATGACAAAAATGACAAAAATGACAAAAAATGACAAAAATGACAAAAATGACAAAAATGACAAAAATGACAAAAATGAAAAAAATGACAACAATGACAAAAATGACAAAAATGACAAAAATGACAAAAATGACAAAAATGACAAAAATGACAAAAATGACAAAAATGACAAAAATGACAAAAATGACAAAAATGACAAAAATGACAAAAATGACAAAAATGACAAAAATGACAAAAATGACAAAAATGACAAAAATGACAAAAATGACAAAAATGACAAAAATGACAAAAATGACAAAAATGACAAAAATGACAAAAATGACAAAAATGACAAAAATGACAAAAATGACAAAAATGACAAAAATGACAAAAATGACAAAAATGACAAAAATGACAAAAATGACAAAAATGACAAAAATGACAAAAATGACAAAAATGACAAAAATGACAAAAATGACAAAAATGACAAAAATGACAAAAATGACAAAAATGACAAAAATGACAAAAATGACAAAAATGACAAAAATGACAAAAATGACAAAAATGACAAAAATGACAAAAATGACAAAAATGACAAAAATGACAAAAATGACAAAAATGACAAAAAATGACAAAAATGGCAAAAATGACAAAAATCACAAAAATGACAAAAATGACAAAAATGACAAAAATGACAAAAATGACAACAAATGACAAAAATGACAAAAAATGACAAAAATGACAAAAATGACAAAAATGACAAAAATGACAAAAATGACAAAAATGACAAAAATGACAAAAATGACAAAAATGACAAAAATGACAAAAATGACAAAAATGACAAAAATGACAAAAATGACAAAAATGACAAAAATGACAAAAATGACAAAAATGACAAAAATGACAAAAATGACAAAAATGACAAAAATGACAAAAATGACAAAAATGACAAAAATGACAAAAATGACAAAAATGACAAAAATGACAAAAATGACAAAAATGACAAAAATGACAAAAATGACAAAAATGACAAAAATGACAAAAATGACAAAAATGACAAAAATGACAAAAATGACAAAAATGACAAAAATGACAAAAATGACAAAAATGACAAAAATGACAAAAATGACAAAAATGACAAAAATGACAAAAATGACAAAAATGACAAAAATGACAAAAATGACAAAAATGACAAAAATGACAAAAATGACAAAAATGACAAAAATGACAAAAATGACAAAAATGACAAAAATGACAAAAATGACAAAAATGACAAAAATGACAAAAATGACAAAAATGACAAAAATGACAAAAATGACAAAAATGACAAAAATGACAAAAATGACAAAAATGACAAAAATGACAAAAATGACAAAAATGACAAAAATGACAAAAATGACAAAAATGACAAAAATGACAAAAATGACAAAAATGACAAAAGTGACAAAAGTGACAAAAATGACAAACATTTAGAGTTATTCACAGACACTGTGTTGAAAAAAAAACACAGTTATTTCTTTGCCTTCCTTTTCAAGATCTTCATAGTTGTTCGTTGGTTTAGATTTTCGTTTAAATTATGCATAAGGTAAGGTATAATTACGAGAGTTTTTTTTTTAAATAATAAGTGCATATTATAGATATAATGAAATTCATAAAAATGTTTCTTATTTCATCTTTTTTGAAAATTAAAAAAAAAACTTAAATATCAATTTGTATAAGGATTTTCATTTTCTGGTGTCTGTTAGAGCGGTCCCAACGGTGTATACAAAAGACGGTTTTGGAGCCACGCTAAAACAGTCTGTCTGGCACCGGTTTCATAAATTAATGTTTAAGCACATATATCGATTTCAAAATTCCCAACCGTTATACGCCTTTGTTCCAAACTCATGCAAGTTTACATAAATTTTCTCAATTAAATGAAGTAATAAAAATTCCTACATCAATCTCAACAATAGTTTGTGCAAAGAAAATAATATTTGTTTTCTTTTTAATTTTTTTTAAATCATCGAGTCAAAAAAAAAATTGGGTTATTTTTTGTTTCGATTGACCTGTGTTGTCATTTTGGCTTTAAAACTAATCGAATCCTGGTACAATAATCAAAATGACGATTTGGCCAAAACTTATATTCGTAGAATGAATTTGAAGACAATCGAATCGTAAAACTCAAAACATATGAAATTTTTCAAATTAAAAAATGTTTCCTCTTCTCAATTATTGAGTGTCTGTAATGAAAGTGTATCCGTTTTAAATTTGCTCAATGAGAATGCGTGTTTTAGCCGATTTCAAGTTTTAAAATTGTGCTAAGACTGATACACCTTAAACCTTAACTAAATTGAGGCATAATTTTCCCGTATGTTTGTATCATGTGTCGCTATTAAGCCCAACCCCCATTCTGATACCTGATAGCCTCAAAATAAGGTGGTTTTGGTGAAAATCTTGGCTACCCCTGCTCTAGATTAATGATTCAATCCCGGAATTCAAATAAAGGATTGTTAACTGTTCTGATAGAAGGTACGATACCAATTTTCAGCTGATTAAAGTTTGGCTTTTAAGCATAGTTTTTTGATGCAGTTATTGCTGTTTTTTCAAACCTCACTTAGACGGTCACTTATAAAAAAAATAAAATAAAATTAAATAAAAGCAAGCAACATATTCGGGTCTTTTTTTTTACTATTCATGTTACTTCTATGCATGGAGAAAAAAATTGACAATTACTTCAGTAATTTTTGCATCAAATACAACTAATAGGAGGTGAAACGATATGTGAAACTCCCGATTCAGCCATCTTGATTTGGCTACTGTGGAGTACATGGAGTTTGTTTATTAACAATGCCCTCAGCTCGAACAAATTTAGCGATGTTTACAAACAAACTAACTGAACCTCACCGCGCTCTCCTCGCCTACTTACTGACAAAGTCAGAGAACCTTGTGATCAAATAACCTTGAACTAGCCCATGAAGTAAATGCCTACTTGACATTTTCTCATCGTATGTAAATGAATTCAGAAGATAAATTCGTCATCAATTAAGACAATGCCTACTTCTCATCTTCTTATCCTTAACCAGTAAATGTGTTAAAAAAAAGATTTAAGTCTTTAAAAGTGCAACTCACATGAAAAATGGATCAAAATGTTCTTCAAATTACTTAATGCTATTTCCTACATTGGAGTGTAAAAGGATTGAACAACGATAATGGACTAGCAACTAATCACCTGAAATCCAGGATTCTTACAAAGTAATGCAGGATGCTTTGGAAAAAATATCGGATCCCATTTCTCTTCTGCTACAGCAACACAAACAAACACGATAAGATGTTTTTTTCCCAAATGCTCCGGTATGTTTTACTTCATTGGCTGACTGAGGCATCATTCCAAATTACGAGATTGTTTTCTTTTAATCCCTCACGAATCGGATTTCTTCTGCACCACCACCGACAACCGGAAGAGGAAGTCCGGAGAGCTGAAGTCCCATTTCAAAATGATGAGCTTCCTGGAGTAAAAATCCACCTAGCATGGCATTGCGAAAGCGCATATCAAATTTTACGTGAACTAGGTTCACCCTTCGCATGATGAAAGGTAACAAGCTTAAATTTAAAACAACACAAAATTCAAGAGAAAAAAAAACAGATAAAGCCATCGTCGTCCTGGGCTGTGAAAAACGTTAATAGGACGAAATTATAGAAATACTGCCGCGCGCCTGTCATGTCGTTTCGTGTTGATGTTGGCCCATAATCATTCAACAATAACAATTCACACGAGCCTCCGTTTGTAAGCCTCTTTTTTTTGGGCCGCGCTAGCTGGGTACAGAGAAGTCTTCATGTTCTTTTAAATGATGGAGCAAATCAGTAGCAAATTAAGGAAACATTCCTCGGAAACCGAGAAAAACAACCTGATTGAGCAAACCGAGCACACACATCCCTCCTTTGGCTCTGAGTTAGCAATTGAGGGGGAGGGCTACCCCATTCAAAAAGGTACCGAGAGGTTGGAGAATAGGATCGTGTAAATTCCAGGCACATTCACAGCTTTGCTTGCCTGCCTGCTCACAGAGTCTGGCCTTCAAACCAATAGACATACATACATACATTCGTACCAACATACATACAAACGGGCACCCGACAATCTAAATTGCGCAACGATGTTTGCCTTTATTGAGCCCATTTCGTGACGTAATTAATTAACGTGTACAATGGAGGAACATTCTTCTGTCGACGAGCGAGCGGCGGCGGCGGGAGTAATAACAATAGAAGAAGAAGAAGTTCAACAATAACAATGGCAACGGAAAAAAAGGACGACGATAAGGTAAACTGTGTGAATGTGAAAAGAGAAGAGATTTCAAGAAGATTAGGTTAAGGTACCGAGGAGGAAGGGTTGGCCCATGGATGGTGGAAAAGGGTGGTGGTAAGTGGCCATAGTAGGTACTTTTTGATACTCGATGCTGCTGCTACTGGTCCACTACTAGCTAGTCGGTAGTCGTTTCGTGTTGTGCGTGATCCGGTGCAATCCAACGGGCCTCAGCTGCTGATGGTGAGACAATAAAGACAGGACACGACCAACAGAAGGAGTCCGACGATTGAGTTATCTAAATTCTACCCTATTAGTAATTAGCGTGAGGATAAAATAGGTTGTTGCATACCTTCGTGTGCGTGGGTTGGCATGAGGAAAAGGGAAATGGGGTGAAGATGAATGTTTTCGCGGTTGATGCTCGGCTTCTCCTGGAATGGTCAGCCGCACAGTGGGTCATTTTTTGTTGAAATGGAATTCGAGAATGGTAAACGAGTTTTGATACAGAAATATTTAGCCATCTTTGCTCTAAAATTATCTATTTAAATTATGTCGCTGTTTAAGCCGTTTAAGAATTCTAAAGGATAGATGTACGTTCAGGATAATTTTAAACGAGTCCCTATAATTCAACAACAAATAAACAAACAAGATCCATTTTTTTTTATCTTTTGACTGATGTTGACCAATATTTTGAAGATTATAATGATTAGATATAAAGATAGATGTCTTAATAAAATCAAAATCGATTTCCTCAAGAGCGAAAACGCTGAGAAATGAAAGCGATTTTATTATAAGAGCTTGAAATTATAAAAAAGTAAGTAAAATGCCAGAACATCGTAATGAGAAAGAAAAACTCAAGGTTGGGTTGGAAGGAGAGCTTAAATTTAAAATACTGAAGAAAAATCACAGATCAAGAAATGTACAAACTAAGTCTTGAAATTTGTGTAAAGTCCCAATGATCATTTTAAATCAAATTTATGCTTTTTGGTTGAGCCGCCAGATGTCTCCAAGAATCCAGAGAGAACTGTCAAAAAGAATAATCAGTGTAAACATAAACAAACTCAAATGTCTAAAACAGCATTTACCATCAAAATACATACATATATTTAATTTTTTTCTTAAACGACGAAAACTATGCCAATTGGGCGTTTTTCAACATCTTATTCGTACGCAAGTAATGCAAGAGAGCGCGAGATTTTGCTCTCATAGCCCTTGAATCGTTGCCAGCGACAATTATATTTTCCAGTTCTATCATTGGTCAATATTTATTACTCAATTCCCATCTGGTTTTTAGCCATCTGGATGCACTGCTGGTTGCAGAGAGAGCATGACGATGCTATTCTCACTTGATGCCCGCACGAGAGTCAAATCATTTCAAAATTTACAAACATGGCGGACTTTCTATCATATCCGATTTAAACTGACTTCAGAAGACATGATATACGTTCTTTTCACTTTGCAGTTGGAATTGCGATTCGCAACCCCATTGTGAACGATTTCATGTTTGCTGGGTTTAACTGTATTGTCATTAAAAAACACAGAAGTCAGAGATAAAAGTGTTCGATGCATAGAATTTCTCCTGTTACGTGAGACTTGAAATGAAATGCATAATGCTATTCGATAGGAGTTTCAGAGACCGAAAACTCAAGTGAGATGACAAGGTAGCTCAAACAAAAAGTTGAAAAATTATCATAAAGCGAGTTGTTAGACCAGCTGGGTAAGCACGAGTATTGAAGTGGTTTGAGAAAACTGCTTGAAACCTATATTTAATGATCATCATAAAGTAAGTTCAAAAAGAATCAAAGGGGCAATACGTTGACAAAACCTTAAATATGACATAAGCTCTAAACTCAGTTTTATTCCATTGATGTTTAAACACATTCCAATCTCTTTATGGAATGATTCCAAATACATACATTTATATTGGAATTAGGGTTTTATTAAGCCTTCGGTTGGCCGGGGCAGTTTTTCTCGGGGGTTCTCATGATTCGATTTTTTTTTTCATTTGCCATTCCACACAGTAAATTTTTGCGATCTCCATCAAAATTTTTTACTGGAAATGTTCAGCAAAGCAAGTTTTTGCTGGAAACCAGCTTACTTTTTTTTTTAAATTTTTCTGGTTTTTTCAGCAAACGATCGGTTTTTGTATGATAGTAAAAATGTAGTATCGGTTAGTTCGGTATTTTCTTACGATAAAAATTTACATGTTTAGGCGAACTAATCTTTAAATTGATCCTTTGCTTTAAATTTACAATACAACTGACGAAATCATCATTTTTTCCAGAATAATCTATTTATAATAATGGCCCCAGATGCTGGTGCGCCACGGCAAAATTCATCAGGGATAGAATTTACAGTAGCTGAAAAACATGTACAAAACAAACTATAGTTCGGAAGAAAAATAAAACAAAACAATGCAGATATTCCTTATTTTGGGAAAAAATACAGCAATCAAAACAAATAAATTTTAACTTAACATTTGTAGGTTTCCAGAAAAGCACATTTTTTGATTGCTGGTTTTCCAGCAATTGAATTTGCTGATCGTTTTCAGCAATTCATTTTGCTGAAAATTTTGCAGAAAAACCAGCGGTATAAAAACCAGCAAAATTTTTCTGGTTTCTAGCAATAAAAAATTTTCTGTGAAGAGAATACATCACATTTTAAACGTGCAAAAGAACTCCGTAGAAGGTAGTTACTGGTATTTTCGAATGAAAATTGTTCATCACGTGCATCACGTGCACATTTAAGAAGAGTTTAGCAACCAAAACAGATTTTTTTTGGAAATAGTTTCTCTAACTGTTTATTTAAAGCCGTTAGACCCGAAGGGGTATAAGTGCAAAAATGAAATGATTTTCATGTCTTCAACTATAATTAGGGTTTTTTTTCAATTTGTTTGAATTTTTAAATCATGTTTTGTCGTGAGACGGAATACTACTGAATTTTTCACGTACTTTTAAGCTATACGCTTCTACTACTTTGACATCAAGGGCCTAATTTGAAAGATAAATTTAGAATGGAGATTAAGTTTTCAAAACACAGAATGAGTAATCATTGAATTTAAATCAGATAAAGAATCCTTTTGAGTTTAATACCTCAAACAAAGATCTCAAGTCAGAAAAAAGAAACTGAAAATAGTACAACAGACGACTTTAAAATTTTAATAAATTGAAACTGAAAATGGATAAGATTGATAACATAGACATATTCATTTTTAGAGAATCACTCAATCAAATAGGCAATTCAGTTATGAGTATTTTTTTGATAAAAAAATCAATTGGAAAATTATAAGCTGAAATAACGATTTTTATTTCACTAGCAAATAGTTGTGAAACAGAAATACCTACCTCAATCAATAAAAACAATTTCGGTTAAATTTGTTGAAAATGTTTCGATTCGAATTTGAAATGGCAATTTATTGATCTAATTTAAGCAAAGTTTCAAATAAACGAATTGTAAATAAAACGTATTAAACTTTGTAATTGTACAGGACTTTTGTATTGAATGTTAATGGAAAAGATTTTTCTTTATTCTACTTTGAAGCCGAATACATAGGTTTAGACAGGTTTTAAAAAATGTATTGATTTAGCTCGCAAAATTCAGGAAAACTTCTGCAATGCTTACTCTAGAGTGCTCCCTCTTCTATATTAGAGAAAAGCCCCCAAAGCCGTTTTATTTTAAGTATTTATTCCTATTTTATAATTATGATTTCTTCTCCGTCTCTTCTAGAACTTGAAGCAATACGATTAAAGTAATGTTGAAACTTTTTCCCCTCGGAGAGCTCTCTCTGAGGCGGGGGGCTCGTGGCAATTGCCTCCCTGAATACGGCCTTGATTGGAATAAAGATGATTTATCATCGTTTGTTATGTTTGTTAAACTATTTTGTCGATATTATCGGTGAACATTATTTTCCTATAGTAAGATCATCCGAAGATTTTTTAAATTATAAGAGATGGAAGGTAAAAAAATTAAAATAAATAAAAAGATAAATTCAAATAAGTGATAACATTATTATTTGGTTACGTTTTAATGACATATAAAATTTTTGTTTCCCTCGAATAAACTTTTTTGGTGATGTGTACAGTCAGTAACCTTGCCCGCTATTTTTTAAATCTAGAAATTTTCTTACTCATAACCATAAATTAAACTGATTTGTCAAAAATGATAAACATATCCAAAATTATGCTTATTTTTTAAAGAAAAAGATTACTTCCATCCATTTTGCTTCTCCCCTCGATCAGGAATCGAACTCGAGTCTACTGATTACTTCGACACCTTACCAATAGGCCAAATCGACAGATGAAACAAGTCAAGCTGTAGCTCTATTATTAAGTTGACTTCATCGAGTCGAATTCGCTGCTAGATTATACGGCAGAAAACGCTCATCTTGCCCTGATTGATAGTGCTCTGTTCGTCCCAGGTCAACAAAATTAAGTAAAAACGCGTTTTAAAATTGATTAAAGTGAAAAATCAATAATTTTATGATGGTGAAAATTGAGAAACAATGTGTAAACCATGTTGCAGTGCGTACATTTCATATCAAGATGATTTAAAGGTCATAAAAGCTTATTTGGTGGTGCTCAAAAATTGTAATATTTTCATCACTTGAGATCCTAGCTGGTTTTTATTAAAAATTTCTGTAAATATAAAAAGGATATTTCTTTTTCGGTGAAAAATTAATACTATAGGTAGTACGAAACAAATCCTCACGAAAATTTGTTTAAGAAAATTCGTACTTGTGTAGGAAAAAGAAGTGCTTATTATGCCCTGGGTGCTCGTTATGCCCTTATCTCCTTTATATGTAGTTTTTAATTTGGCAGACGATCCGTAGAAGATGCAAATCGATAAGTGGTACATAACAATTCACACAATTAGCGGAAAAATATACTAAAAATGCGTAGTTTTTCTCCCATAGCACTTTCAGTGATGGATAGAAAAGCCAATAATGTTGTTTTCTTGCAGAAGGTGGACAACCTGCTTAACTTGTCATAACTTTGATAAAAGAGAAAATTTTCAGTTATTTTGAAGGTCAAGTTCCAGGAAATGAAGAACATCAACAAAATAGCATTAATTACGAAAAACAGTAGTTCAAAGTAGTAGAAGGCGCATATTTTTCCCTAACTTTTTAGTCAATATACTTATTTACTAGATGATATCTAAAAACAGCTTGAGAGATCGCCACAATATTTGCACATGTAACTTTTACGTTACTAAGTAGTATCACTGAAAATTTCATCAATTCTCATCACTCCACTCAAAAGTTTTCCACAAATGAAAGTGTTGCATTTTTTTCGAAAACCTACAATCCTTAGTGACTGTATCTTTGTCAATTAGCTGAAAGTACATAAAACACTTAGAATATATGTAGCTACTTTAAAGAGCTTGAATGGACGTTGTCTTGTGAGGACGTTTCCACTCTGTGGAAAAATGTTGAAGTAAATTGAAATAAAAAATGTGCTATTAATATCAGTTATAGTTGATAATAACCACGGACGGATCTCGATTATGATGAGAAGTGCACATATGAAGGAAATCAATTGTAGTTGGTAAAGTTTCTGAATAAGCCGATGCTCTGAATGGAATGGCCATCAGTGCATGAAGTTAAGATGTGTCCCGTTACTGACAATTGTTTTATACGATCAAACATTTTTTCACTTTTCATATTGAATGAAGGCGAGAATAATTTGGGATTTGCCGGATCTCTAGCAAAGCATAAAAGGCTGGATTAGAGGGGCTAGCTCTACGCCGTCCGGAACAACGCAGGATAATAGTTTATTTTACCGAACATTCAACTGGAGGAGAGCACTGGGACGAGTCTAAGATGAGTATACATGTTCCATTCTTTCCTTTTTGTGAATTTTTAGATTTAAATATTTAGAAAGAAGCTACCATGGTTAAAATTTTCATTTTTAGGCAGTTTTCAGCAAGATGTGAAATATTTCAATCATATCAAAGCTTGCATACAAGTTTTGTTGAAAGAAAAGTTTCGAAAAGGCTTTTTCTAATGAAATATTCGACTCAAGAAGCTTCATAATTTCAACAGCTGTTATGATGTAGCATACATACAGGCGTTTTTTTCTGCCTATATACAATTCCATTATTCCATACGTATTCTTAGAATTGAATTGTAGGAAGAACTGAAGAAACTTAGAATATTGAAAAATTATATTTGTCATCAAATTAAAAGTTATCTTATTACCATTTGGATAAAAAAATAAGAATTATATAGACATCACACTTCATGGTTTGATTAGCTGTATTTACATTTTGATACTATCAATTTATCTTCAATATTTTATCAAGAAATTAATTATGAACGCATTTCATCTATGTAAGAGAATTGAGCATTAAATTTTATGCCATTTAATTAGTTGTTGGAACACTTCCGTATCAATATTGACGTCATGTAAATTGTTCAATTTTAGTCTCAATGTCTTAACGAACGTCAATGGATGTACATTGGATGATTTTTATTTTAGGAATGAAGAATTATAACTTGTTATCTAGAACAGTGTTCAAATTTCTAGGTTCTGAATGGAGAGATAAAATTAATGTTTGAAGGGCTTTCTTCAGTAAATTTTTAGTGTTTGGGATCTTTAGTGCGCAAAATAGAAAAGTAATTTTATATTTGTTCAGAAAAGGCTAGGTCATCGCATATAAAACTTCATTTTTTTTTAATATGATCATAAATTTATGTAATTCTATAATGTGGTGTTGAGAACATATGATTGAAATGAACGTGATAAATTTTTGGATAAGTAATTTATCCAAATACATACTTTGATAATAATATAGGTTCAAAAGTTTAGGAAATGAAAAGCTGTTTAAGATTATTAAGTAAAATAGTATACTGTTTAGAGTGACAGTAATGAAAAACAATGTTCCATAATTTTTGAAATCGATTCGCCTTGCTTTCCTCGACTTTTTTTTATAATAATTGCAGCAAGCCGTGAATGATTTCAACCACCTGAAAGCTTGCATACAACTTAAAGTGCATGGGAAAGCTTATACCACTACGTGTAAGTAGGTAAACTGCCTGAGAAGCTTTTTCATTTTAAAGAAATATTCAGTATACATTTAGGCGTTTATTTGGCACAACTGAACAAAAATCTTCAGAGTGCAATCTGAATATATTACTGTTTCATGAAGTTAATAGTTTTATTAAAATGTCTTTTAATATCATATTAACAGTAAACTAACAGAGGACAGAAACAGACCAGTGACTAGTTACGGATTTGCTCATGAGAGTACTGTATGGGCCGTTGTAGATTGAAGATCAAGATAATCAATTTTCTTTTCAAGAGTCGTTTCGAGAATCAGTGATGTGTTAGAAAATATAGTGAGGGAAACAGCTAGCTTGTAGAAAATTCGAATGGTTGCATTTCTAATTATTTGAGAGTTCATAATTCTTTTAAAATTTTCTAATCAAAACACCTCGCAGATATGATTAGGAGTTTCCTTAGGAAATCTCTAGGAGCATAGGAGGTGTAGGTCAACCAAATCGCACCATTTTCCAAAAATGGCTCCTGATTCAAACCTCTCCCTTACTAAAACAACCCTTCCTGAGATACTTGAATATAGATTCGCAGACGTATAGACGGTTTCTATAGGTGGTGATACTGACTTATCATTGTTTCAGAGTTTTTCAAAACAAGCTTTTGAAGAGAATTGGAATAACAGATTTGGGGTTGATCCTAAAAAGTATCTTACTAACAATCCTTCCTTCATCCCTCTTTGACTACTAGGACGTGGCCGGCGCCGTTATTGATATATTTTTTTTTTAGTGAGAGCATGAGTTTTGTGCATTGAGAATGAGTTGCTAATCCCAAGCAGCATTCTTTTGGCCCTTGTACAAAATTGATGGCCTCCATCAATCACGGAGTAGCAACCATTGGCGATGTGGAACTTGTTCTACTTAGCCACGCCAGCGATCATGAAATTCGAAATGCATTGAAAGATTTGATACAATATATTATTATATTTTTAGTAAAACCATGAGAAAATGGTGGTATTTTTGAAGACTAATTAAAGCATTTCGGGCTTAATGATTTAAGGTGGATATGAGTAGTCAAACAAGCTAAGCTAAGCTAAGCTGAATGAAGGCGAGAATAATTTGGATCATACCTAATTTTTCTTAAAAATTCCAGTAAAATTTTATTTTGAAATAAATTAAAAAAAACCATGTGAAGCGTTTGGCAGAGAGCTTACATGATTTTATAAAATATTTTTTAAAGAATCTCACTTACATATGTACGTGTTGTATGAATGCATGCACCCTTTACTGCATGAATTATGAATCCGTTAAAAAAAATCTCGATGGAGACAACGCCATAAGGCAATTTATTAAAAAATTATTCCCAATTTTTTTACAGGTTTTAAACTAGTTTGTAATGTATCAACAAAGTTTAAAGTCTTTCACACAGAATTAGGCTCAAAATGTCAAAAACCAATCCTTTTAAAACTAAACGAGGATAATAGAGAAGGACTTTTAGCGTCTTTGGGAAGTAGTAAAGTTCAAGCATTTTTTCTTGAAACATGTGAATTTTTATGTTAAGATGATATTAAGAATTTGGTTAATTAAAAAAATTCGATCAAACTAACTGTAGCACATTTTGACATTTATAATGTTGTTTAATTTTTTATAAAAATCAGATATACTTTTCTTCTTATTTATTTGAACATTTTCCAACTATTCCGTTGGTAGGGCTTTTGCGGTCACAAAACATTAACCTACAGGTTTTTTCCGCAATTAGAAGCCCCATTTTGAATGATTTATTTGTCAGTCCCAGCGGGAACGTAGAAAAAGTGGATTGTTATTCAATTTTAATGACTTTCTCTACCAGTTAGCTACTTTCTTCGCGTTTGGCTGTAGGACATTCCTGAAGATACTCACACCTGCCTTCGCAAATTCCATCCAAGTAATCGATAAAGCTAAATTTTAAACGGAGAAAACCCACGGCTGGCTAAACAGAGGAACACGATTGCTTGGATTCCAAGCTTTGCGCTTTTCTCGGTAACAGATTATCGTTTTTTGTCAGTCGAAAAAAAAGACCAGAAACAGAAACACAGATTACGATTGTACACTAAAAATATTTGCCGGCACACTCGGCAAAAGACAACATAAATACAAAACGCAATCAAAATATCTCTCGCCGTCGCGCCTGCTTCGATTCGTTTAGAGTCAAAAGGGCGATTGATGTTGTTTTGGTGCCAATTTTATTACCCACTCATCGCTTGTTATACTTTTGTGTAGTCGATTTCCTTCCCACACTCGACCCACCTCGTTGGATTTTCATCGATAAACTGCCATATTTTCCTATAGGATGTAAAAATCACGGATTAGTAGCTGTAAATTGATCAATATAAAAACGCCGGGTAAGAATAGACTCGATCAAAAATCTCCACACTTTCCCGGAAGGTGGGTGGAGGGAAACCGGAAGAAGCCCAGGAACATGAAACCCTCTCCCGCCTTGAGTTTCTTCTTCGGCACTGGCTGGCTGGGGTATTATTATGAAGTATCAGCGGTGAGGCATCAGCAGACTTATACGACACGAGCAATGGCGCGGCGGCAGAGTTTTGAGCCAAGTGTTTGATTGCCTGCGGCAGTATATTTTATCTTCGGTTTTTTCCCGCCTTCGATGAGCTTTTCCTCGTCTTCCTCCTAACCTTAGATAGAAAGTATAAGCTTCACGGCAAGAACATTCCCCTCAAGAACCAACCACATGATCATCGTAAATGGCGTTTTCGAAGATGGCGCTAAAAGTTCGATGGGTCGGTGATATGAAGGTGGGGTGGGGATAAACCAAAACCCACAAGAGCAGAAGCCTGTTGAAAGAGGGCCACCTTCACATCGCATAAGATGCTGGGGTGGGGTGAGGCGAAGAAAAAGCAGGGTACTCACCGTCGCCCTTAAGGAACGCCCGGCAGAAGGACTAAGTGTTGAGTGCTGGAATGTGATTTGATAAATTCGTTTTTATCGTGCCGAGGTGTTGTTGCTTCTCGTCTGGCGTGGAATCGACCCCAAAATCATTGTAATCTGCATAAAGATTTGCGCCAAGGGGACGATATCGAATTTGAGAAGCTTGTTGCCGGTTTGCGATTTGCGATTGCCGTTGCGAGCGAGCGATTGGGGGATTCGATTTGAATCGGATGAATAAATTGATTTCCTGTTGGAGCTGTCGTGCGCTCTGCTTTGGGGATTACGATGATGGATCGTTTTGCGGGGTTTTTTCGGAGCACTAATGAAGTCCACCTTCTTTGGAGGGTGTTTTTTTTATTTATTTAAAACGCGTTAACTTTGTTGTACACTTTTCATTACTTTCACTCAACCTTTATTTCATCCTTAAAAAAAACCAGTTGCTGTTGCCTTCGAAAACGATATTTTCTAAATTGTGTGTCGAATCAATTAATATGATTAGAAGGGCGTGACTATTTTGATAAAACGATAGAATACTCTCATCATGTTTCTGAAAAAAACCTATCGTATCCATTCGTATTAGTCTTCATACGATGATTTGATTTTTTTCTTATTTTAAAACTTCCTGAAATATGTGGCTGATGTTCTTTCTTTCTTTGATATCTAATGTTTCTCTTTTACTTTCCATCGCTTTCGAAATTGTGATAATTATAGTCTAATGTGAACATTAGATCAGTCTCTATTTCGAAGGTTTTAACGAGTTTTCCGGATCATAATGGATACAAAACACCTTCTGAATTTCTGTGTTTTTTGCGGTCCAAAAAACAACATTGCGGTCCTTAATGTTTTGAGGTCGAACAACAATTAAAATTGAAAGATGGACAATTATACGCATAAATCATGTGGCTAAATTTTTCAACATTACTAATAATACTTTAATTTGAAATACGAATGAAATTTTACCCTCCTTCAATTCTCAAGGTCATCGCCCCCTATTCCATTTTTAATAATTCCTTAAACTTTACCATTTGATAGGGTTTCTAGTCTTTTGTCCTAGACAGGCTTATGATTGGGGAATGCCCTATTTTTTAAATATCAAAAGTTTACCTCAAAATACAACAAAAACTACACCAAAACTATACATTTACTAAGACCAAAACAAGATCTTTCACATAAATCATTAATCAATTGACAAAAGTGACAAAAATGACAAAAATGACAAAAATGACAAAAATGACAAAAATGACAAAAATGACAAAAATGACAAAAATGACAAAAATGACAAAAATGACAAAAATGACAAAAATGACAAAAATGACAAAAATGACAAAAATGACAAAAATGACAAAAATGACAAAAATGACAAAAATGACAAAAATGACAAAAATGACAAAAATGACAAAAATGACAAAAATGACAAAAATGACAAAAATGACAAAAATGACAAAAATGACAAAAATGACAAAAATGACAAAAATGACAAAAATGACAAAAATGACAAAAATGACAAAAATGACAAAAATGACAAAAATGACAAAAATGACAAAAATGACAAAAATGACAAAAATGACAAAAATGACAAAAATGACAAAAATGACAAAAATGACAAAAATGACAAAAATGACAAAAATGACAAAAATGACAAAAATGACAAAAATGACAAAAATGACAAAAATGACAAAAATGACAAAAATGACAAAAATGACAAAAATGACAAAAATGACAAAAATGACAAAAATGACAAAAATGACAAAAATGACAAAAATGACAAAAATGACAAAAATGACAAAAATGACAAAAATGACAAAAATGACAAAAATGACAAAAATGACAAAAATGACAAAAATGACAAAAATGACAAAAATGACAAAAATGACAAAAATGACAAAAATGACAAAAATGACAAAAATGACAAAAATGACAAAAATGACAAAAATGACAAAAATGACAAAAATGACAAAAATGACAAAAATGACAAAAATGACAAAAATGACAAAAATGACAAAAATGACAAAAATGACAAAAATGACAAAAATGACAAAAATGACAAAAATGACAAAAATGACAAAAATGACAAAAATGACAAAAATGACAAAATGACAAAATGACAAAAATGACAAAAATGACAAAAGTGACAAAAATGACAAAAATGACAAAAATGACAAAAATGACAAAAATGACAAAAATGATAAAAATGACAAAAATGACAAAAATGACAAAAATGACAAAAATGACAAAAATGACAAAAATGACAAAAATGACAAAAATGACAAAAATGACAAAAATGACAAAAATGACAAAAATGACAAAAATGACAAAAATGACAAAAATGACAAAAATGACAAAAATGACAAAAATGACAAAAATGACAAAAATGACAAAAATGACAAAAATGACAAAAATGACAAAAATGACAAAAATGACAAAAATGACAAAAATGACAAAAATGACAAAAATGACAAAAATGACAAAAATGACAAAAATGACAAAAATGACAAAAATGACAAAAATGACAAAAATGACAAAAATGACAAAAATGACAAAAATGACAAAAATGACAAAAATGACAAAAATGACAAAAATGACAAAAATGACAAAAATGACAAAAATGACAAAAATGACAAAAATGACAAAAATGACAAAAATGACAAAAATGACAAAAATGACAAAAATGACAAAAATGACAAAATGACAAAAATGACAAAAATGACAAAAATGACAAAAATGACAAAAATGACAAAAATGACAAAAATGACAAAAATGACAAAAATGACAAAAATGACAAAAATGACAAAAATGACAAAAATGACAAAAATGACAAAAATGACAAAAATGACAAAAATGACAAAAATGACAAAAATGACAAAAATGACAAAAATGACAAAAATGACAAAAATGACAAAAATGACAAAAATGACAAAAATGACAAAAATGACAAAAATGACAAAAATGACAAAAATGACAAAAATGACAAAAATGACAATTTGACAAAAATGACAAAAATGACAAAAATGACAAAAATGACAAAAATGACAAAAATGACAAAAATGACAAAAATGACAAAAATGACAAAAATGACAAAAATGGCAAAAAAAAACAAAATTGACAAAAATGACAAAAATGACAAAAATGACAAAAATGACAAAAATGACAAAAATGACAAAAATGACAAAAATGACAAAAATGACAAAAATGACAAAAATGACAAAAATGACAAAAATGACAAAAATGACAAAAATGACAAAAATGACAAAAATGACAAAAATGACAAAAATGACAAAAATGACAAAAATGACAAAAATGACAAAAATGACAAAAATGACAAAAATGACAAAAATGACAAAAATGACAAAAATGACAAAAATGACAAAAATGACAAAAATGACAAAAATGACAAAAATGACAAAAATGACAAATAGACAAAAATGACAAAAATGACAAAAATGACAAAAATGACAAAAATGACAAAAATTACAAAAATGACAAAAATTACCACCAATTTGTTGCGATTTTTTTTACTTATGTGATCATTAAGGTTTTTTAAAATTCTGCCTATTAACCATTTAAAATTTTTGTTTTATTCAATTCTTTCTAGATCTACTGCATTTGAAAATCTTCAATCATGATTGAATTATTGAGAGTTTAAATATTAAAATCCATCATTTCTCATTATTTTGTGTCATATGTGTTCATAAATAATTTACAGGCTTAAAAAAGACTTCAATCTACTGTCATGATTATAAAAATGAGTTTTTTTTGGGAAAAAATCGTTGACGAAAAGAGAATTTCTTTTAGAATCAGTATCATACTAAAACGGTCTGTTTTTGCTTTCTGGAAATGAGAACTCATTTTTCGATGAAGGTATCTTAGATACCATTCTTTTAATTTAGGAAATAATTTGATACACTTTAGAATTCCCTGCGCGGAAAAGACGACTAAATTATCCAACAAGACTCAAAAAATCTCAGTTTGATTTTAAGTTTGAATACTGTTGAAATTAAGTGACACCAAAACGTTAAAGAGTTCACTGACTGATTTATTGATCGTAGACTAGATTTGTGAATAGTAATCGAAGACATCATAAGACTATTGGTTCAAAAATAGCATTCCACAGCCTTGGTCAATGTTCAACTAGGCTTTGTTTTGTAATTTTGGCAAAGTGTCCGAAGGTTTTTGCTGTTACGATTATTCTTCAATTTTTGGCAGAGGCTTATATTGACAAATATCGGAAAATGTCGATATGCATATTCTGTAAATTGTCCATCACTTTCTAAGCCAAAGTAAACAGCTGTCAAGTGATGACCGCATGCTCACTGCGAAGCGGCCGAATAAAAATATCGGTGATCGCAACCTGTTAAGTACGAAGCGAATCGAAATAAAAACAGAAGCTGAAACATAAAAAAAATGTAAACATTTCACTCACTAAATGATCTACAACTAGATTAAACGAACGCTTAGCATCAGCCATCCGAATAGGGTGGGTTGCCAAAATATTTTGAACATGAGTGCATCGTTTTTATTTTTCATCTCTCGTTTTCGTCTGCCCGTTCACTAAGTAATCATAGCGCTACTAACTCGCATGTCTGTCAGGGGACGCAAAATCTTGTATCTACGGTGGGCGGTGATCGGGAAAAAATCCAATCCTCGAGGCTACTTTCTCAGCTCAACTCGTGTCCTATGTAAGCAGAGATTTTTCTTATTCGGCTAAATTTTTCGCTTGGATAAATAAAATATCCATTGGGCACAGCCATACTCGACAAATGTTCCGAATCCCATGGAGACGCATGATAAGTCACATCTAGAACCCAGTAGTGACTGTCAGTTTGAGTGGAAGGGGGGCAGGAAAACGAGATTACAAATCAAGCTATCTTTCTCGATTCGGTTGTGTTCGCTTCAATAAAAATCGAAAAATTACCCCTCTTTATCTGATGATGCAAGCGACAGAGATTTACGAACGGGTCCGATTTTATAACCTATATTTTGGAGCTTTCCACATTTTAGCCACCCACAGCACTGGTGGAGGTGCATGGGGGCTCTCTCTTTTTTTTTTGAGTTTTTGGGGAGACAGAGTTTCCTTTCGTTTAACCGAACTGAGTTTTTTTTTTATCGTTTTTCGCCATAAGATTTTGAGCTCAGCAGGCCGGTAGTAGCTCAGCGGTGGTATCAACTGTGCGGAACTTGATCCAAGAAGGCCACATTCTTTCCCGAAGCATGTGCTCGTTCACTAGATTGTTGAAAAAAAATGTGTGAACGTGTTTTTCACAATGTGTCTATGGGCATGTGTGTGAGCTTTCTTGCTCTGGAAGTTGTGAGGCTAACTTTGGAAGCATAGTTAGAATCATCGTACCTGTACATGTCCTAGCGTGCACCATTTTTCGAAAGTTTTGAGTCGAACGAATGGACAGGGGAATACAATGAACAAATCCCTCAAAAAATGGCACAAGAAATGCTATATTTGCAGTGCACCTGCATTATCAATTCATGCCCAGTGCTACTTTTTGCACTTGTAGCCGGGCACTTTCCAAAACGTTGCCTTGCCTAGCCTTTTTGCGAAATAGAGTCTAGAACTTCCGTTAAGGCAGAGAGAGGAAGCGCACCCAAAATTTGGTATTTTTTTGTGTGTGACCAAAACTTGTTTCCTGTCTCGAGTGGAGCTGAACTGGTCTCACACTTTCGCATCTCGAAGTCATTCATATCCGGAGTGACACGAACGGAACTGCACACAGGATATCGTCTTTTCTATATTTTACTTATTATACATTGAATTATTCATGCTGGGAAAACGGATGAACCGTATAAGAGCGGTTCCGACGATGTTCCTGTGCTGCTGTGCTGCGGCCAGACCACTCGGCCACTTTTTTTTTCTATCTCTCTATGGCTCCGACAGACACATTTGCAATCACGATTGGACCTTCTTACATGAGCGTGATGACGGCAATCGTAATCGAGAAGAAATTCTGAAATCGTGATGGTATCATCTCTGCCATTGCTGCTGTCCTTGACTGAATGAAAAGCAAAAAGTAGCACGACGACTAGAGGAAAAAAAAAAGAATCCTCAAACAGCAAAAAGCGTTCGATTGCGGTTGCATTATAAGTATGTGTAGTTACCTACCGACGTACATATTCCGGGTGCATCTGGCTGGGTTGAAGTGAGATTTCTCGTTCCAAAATTAAGAAAGAAATTCGCATTTTCGCGTCAATGTGGCGACTTGTTGAAAGCGCTGCAGACCAACACGGAGGAACGGGGCCGATGCGATGGCACGGACGTTTAGTAACGTTTTCAGAATTTTCACTCTACGTACTCTCTCTCTATCTGTGAAGAAAAGTTTTGTTTTTCCAATAATCATCAGTGCGCGAAGTCAAATCTTTAACATGTTCAAAATAGATCTGTTGAGTAACACTCTTTTATTTCCCTTAAACTGAACGATTTTACAATATTACCATACTCAAATATTCTGCATACATATATTTAAAAAGACCATTGGAGAAAATCACGATCAACTATTCTATTATTTTTTATCTATTATTCTATTGGTAGTATCTTTTAAAGGTATATTACACAAGGGAATAGCATATTCGGTGCCTACGTTTTCATAAATAAATTTATGGTTATATTTCGATTTCAAATATTAAGAGACGGCTGTTAGGGAAACACGTGGCAAAACAAGTAGCGAGTTTAGAGATAGTGTGCATTAGAAATAGTTTTTGGAAAATGTAAAATTTATAACCATAGAAAATTGCGGTGTTCAAATCCAAACAACTGTAACCGGTTGGTTACAAATCTTTTGATTTTTGTCTTCTTTTGTAGTTTTGAATGTTTAGCTCTAGAAAATTCATGTTCCTTGTTGAGTCTGACATCAAGATAGCACCACAGTAGGCTACATTTTACTGCTGGCTGCTGTCAACTAACAGAGGAGGAAAGGAGGAATATTTGGAAAATGAAATGAAAAAGCCGAAAAGGAAGCTTGCTTCCGTTTTTCGAGTCTCTTCTGTACCAGGCGTCCGTGTGTGAAGTCAAGTTCCTGTTAAGTGTTTGTGAACGTCTACGGAATTCACCCGGATACCGGATTGTCTTCGTCACGGCTCGGCCCGCAGACCCCTTGTGGTCTCGCGCCTAACACGTAAAGGACCAGCATCTTCGTCCTCGGGTTCTGCGGATCCCTAACTCTAAAGGAGGACTTCCCTTCTCGGCCTGTCCGGATACGGGGCACTCTCGTGGGCAGGCCGATCAAAAGCCAAAGAAGGAAGACGCCTGCAACGACCGAGTCCAGCAACGCCCGCTGGCGCCGACGGTTTCGGCACCCCGTCGATACGCCATTACATCGACGGCCCTCCTGATTCCGGAACGGGGTTTCCGGAACAACAACGTCGCGACGCAACAGCATCAGCAGCAGCAAACCCACGGTTAGTGAGAGTTTACACGCCACACAAGACACAGAACATTGTTTATACGCACAGACAACACGCCACAAGAAAACTTTAATAAAAAAACATAGAAACTTGAAATTTCCCGATTTCTGTATTTTATCCGTAAATGTCCTTGGTTACCCAGTAGCCAGCCGGCCCTGAGGTTCCGTACTCTTAGAGTACCTTGCCTTGGCTGGTCTAGCCGCTGCTTTTCTATTAGTAACACAACAATAAATGTTTTTGAAAGATTTTGGCGTCCTGAATTTCTCAGATGTTGTCTATCAGCTCTGGTTTTCGTGGTGTGAAGTGAGGAAATTTTAAAATTGATTGATTTTGAGTTAAACCAATATTTGAAGTTTAGCTTAGCTTTGCTTGTTTATCTACGTATATCCACCCCAAATTATTGAGCCCGAAATGCTGTAATTAGTCTTGAAAATAGTACCATTTTCTCATGGTTTTAATCAAAATACTACATTAAGCTGTATCCAATCATTCAATGCCTATCGAATTTCATGATCGCTGGCGTGGTTAAGGAGAACGAGTTCCACATCGCCAAAGGGATAAAAAAATGCAGCTTGGGATTAGCAATTCATAATCAACGTATAATACTCATGCTCTCCCTTTAAAAATTATGATCAATAACGACGCCGGCCACGTCCTAGTATTCAATGAGGGATGAGAAAGGATTAACAACATACTTCTTAGGATCAACTATAAACCTGTTTTTCCAGTTTTCTTCAAAAGTATGTTTTGAAAAAACTCTGAAACAATGACAAGCCAGTATTACCAGCTATAGAAACCGTCTATACGTCTGCGAATCTATATTCAACTATCTCAGGGAGGGTTGTGTTAGTAATGAAGAGGTTTGGATCAGGAGCCATTTTTGGAAAATGGTGCGATCTTCGTTTTACCTATGCTTTTAGACATTTCCTGAGGGAACTCCTATTAATATTGTCGAAGTGTTGTTAATTTGAAAATTTAAAAAGAATTGAACTCTGAAATAATTAGAAAAAATCAACCATTCGAATTTCCTACAAGCTAGCTGTTTCCCTCACTGTAATCTAATAACACATTACTGATTTTCAACACAACTTTGAAAAGAATTAACAAATAAACAAATAACAAAAATATGCAATAAAAAAAAAATAGATGATACAATTTGATTTGCGGTGCGTTGCCAATCTTTGCCTCATATTTTTGTAGTTTAATACTTTCAGTACTTATTTAAGTATTTGAGCTCACGAACTTTTTTACTACCCCTTATTTTTGCTTTTCTTCAAAGACAAATTGAAAAAAGCTTTCTCTCGAGGTAAATTACTTATTTCTGGCCGTAGATATAGCGTTCAGAGTTTTCAAAAAAGAAAAGCTCTGTATATATGGTTGCAATCTGAAACGTTATTTCAGAAAGATAATAAAAATGTAAAAACATATTTCCATACTGAAACATTTTTAAATCTATTTACACAATTTTTGTCACTGAGTTGGCTGATTTTTTCCGTGGCAATAAAGTAGATTTTCTATAAACACTTTGTTTCGACTAGATTAAAATAACTTAAAAATAAAAAAAAATCAGTGGACATTTTTAATACGTATTAAAATATCACAGAAATAGAAGTTTTTATCGTGTAGCTGGATGATATTTTAATTTTTTATTTATTCTGCCAAATCAAAATTAAGTGTTTCTTGCAGACTTTGAATAAATATTTTCAATGGAGAACTACCAAATAAATGTTTTATTCAAATTTTACAAAAAGTTAAAAAGTACCAATTTTGCGTAAAATAAATTTTTAAGGTAAACTTTTTTTCAAAGAAGAAAAATGATTCTTATCTGGTCGCAATTCGACCAGACCGAACTGAACGCCAATATGAAAAAAATTCAGTTATCTATTGCAACGGATGCGAAACATGATAAACTACCTATCCAATAAAAATCAGAACATTTTTACTATTTTTACTGATTTTATTAGAAAATTTCAATGTTGCAGACAGTGGAAATGGAAAAAAAGCGTTGCGCCAAAGTGAACTGAGAGCCAGCTTTGAGGTGAAGATGAAAAGCATGTTTTGGTCATGAAACTGATTTTGTGAGAAATAAGTTTATGTGTGTTGGTTTTTTTCTTTTCAAAACAGTTCTT